>NC_090768.1:44901213-44913713 GCF_036898095.1 Palaemon carinicauda
GAAGGAACCAGTTGCAATTTTTATGGAAGGATAAAAATCTCAAGTTGGCTGAATTTGAATTAATTTTTCTAAATTGTTATATTTTAATTTTTTTTTTTTTTTTTTTGTTTATTTTGCTTGATAGAACACGGAGTTTTTCCTCTATAAAGTTTTCGAAAAGAATTTTTCTTAAACTTGAAATTTTGTTTCCAATTTAACTTAAACGTTTGGATAAATAAGATTATCATCTTTGCGCTAGTTCTTGTGTGTTAGTTTTTTTAGTTTCTTTATTGGTTCTTGTGCGTGTTTTTAATTTTTTAGTTTTTCATCAAAATAGTATTTTATTCACGATGGATATGAATGTAATCCGGAAATTGAAATGCTATATTCAGGATTAACTGAAAATAATTTCCGTAGTGGAAATCAACAAATTTGCTAAATGTTTGTGTAAATGATCCTTTTTTATAATATATACATATATATATATATATATATATATATATATATATATATATATATATATATATATATATATATATATATATATATATATACATATATACACACGCACACACACACACACACACACACACATATATATATATATATATATATATATATATATATATATATATATATATATATATATATATATATATATATATATATATATACTCTTTTAAATGGGAAATATTTGATTGTGGTTGCAAAAAGTAAATATCTATTTTTCTAGAATTTCATAAAGAAAAAATTATTGATTTCAACTGTACAAATCGGAAAATAAATATTTAATGTAGCTAGATAACTAATAAGCAAAAGAGAAAAAATTGTTTCTTCAATCAGTAGGTCAAGAACAAACATCCTTAGCAAAGAAAGAAGGGCAAAGAAAGGTTTTTTTTTTTTTTTTTTTTTTTTTTTTTTTTTTTTTTTTTTTTTTTTTTTCTCCAAGGGGAAATGATAAAACTTCCAGGGACGAACCAGTAGGCCCCCTACTGGTTCGTCCCTGGAAGTCTGAGACTTATTTCATCTGGAGTATCTCTGCCAGGCTCCTGAATGTCTGGGAGGCTGCATCTCCCCGTTAGGCCATCCAGGGTGGGCGGGGGGGGGGGGGGGGGGAGGTCATCCTCGAGGCCTTCTGTTCAAAATCACTCTGTGGGAGAGTGGGAGGAAATTGGAAGGATTATTTGGGAATCCTTGCATGGCGCCGTACACTTCATCCCTTGCCTCCTCTTCCTCCTCCTCCTCTTCCTTACTCTCTTCTCCTCTTCCTCCTCCTCCTCTCTCCCTATTCCTCCTCCCCTCTCCCTCCTCCTCCTCCTCTCTCTCTTCTCTTCCTCCTCCTCCTCCTCCTCCTCCTTCTCTTCCTACACTCCTCCTGGAGTGAGGAATCAGTTTTCCCTTGGTGATGTTTGTGCATTTTTCTCAAGTGTTTTTTTTTATTAATTTTCTTTTAATATTTTCATTTCAATTTTTGAATGGAGACAATAACACTATTGTCATTACCTTCATCATATTTTTATTAGATATTTTCTTTCTTCTGTGTTAATGTTTTTTCTTCGCCCAAGGGGTTAACCACTGCACTGTTATTGTGCAGTGGCCACTTTTCTCTTGGTGAGGGTAGAAGAGACTCTTTAGCTATGGTAAGGAGCTCTTCTAGGAGATGGACACTCCAAAATCAAACCATTGTTCTCTAGTCTTGAGTAGTGCCATATCCTCTGTACCATGGTCTTCCACTGTCTTGGGTTAGAGTTCTCTTGCTTGAGAGTACGGTTGGGCACACTATACTAACTCATTTCTCTTCCTCATGATTTGCTTAAGTTTTTATAGTTTATATAGGGTATATTTATTTTAATGTTGCTGTTCTTAAGGTATTGTATTTTTCCTTGTTTCGTTTCTCCATTGAGCTATTTCCTCTGTTGGAGCCACTGGGCTTGTAGCATCTTGCTTTTCCAACTAGGCTTGTAGCTTGATAATAATAATAATAATAATAATAATAATAATAATAATAATAATAATGATAATAGTGTGATATCAGGAAACTGGAACACTTCCCCTCCCCCCTCCAACTCCAAAGGGTCCTCCCCCCCCCCCCCCCAGTCCTTCCATGAACCAGGAGACGCTATGTCTTATTGTTAGCTCTCTGGGTGGGTTTTAGTGCTTGCTTGGCGCCCGCTCTACGTCCCGATGCCTGGAAGCACGTGCAGTATACACCCTGTTTGTGACCGGAGGAAGATGCTTGGGAAACCGAAGTCTTTATTATTGTATGCAAGAAGTTGTTTGTAATTCACTGCTATTCTTTGCACTTGCAAGGGGACTTTTATTGAAGTTTGGGTGTTTTCGTGATTTGGAATGAGAAAGATGCTATTAAGTGGAGATGAATCTTACTTGTTTACTTGTTTACTTGTTTTGGGTTTAAATCCAACCCTCCACTGAAGTCGAGTGAACTACTTCTCGGGCGGGTCCATATTAATCATCGAACGAAACATTTTCATTATAACTTATACAATTCTTTGATTGTAGCATCTTCCAAATCATATGATCTTGTTTTTAATGTCTTCTTAAATTCAATTGCTCCCTTTAGGTCCTTCATTGTCTTTAACTACATTACAAAGAAAGGAGATAGATTAAGAAAGATGCTTAGAAAATTAAGGAAATAATTTGATTAACTTAAGATTTTTTAAATTTAATCCAAAGAAGATAAAATGAGAAAGATGCTTAGAATATTAGGTGGAAATAATATTGATTTTCTTTATACTCCGAAGAAAGAATATAGAATGAGAAAGATGCCTAAAATATTAACTGGAAATGAATTTGATTAATTTTAAATTTATTCCAAAGAATATAGAATGAGAAAGATGCTTAGAATATTAAGTGGAAAGGAATTTGATTTTCTTTAAATATATTCCAAAGGAAGAAGATAGAATAAAAAGATGTATAGAATATTTTGATTAGCTTTAAGTTTATCCCAAAAATGATAGAATGAGGCTTAGAATATTAAGTAGAAATAAATTTGAGTTCCTTCAAGTATTTTCCAAAAAAAGAAGATTAGAATGAATTTTTTTTTTTTGAATATTAATTGGAAATAAATTTGATTCTCTTTAAGTATATTCCAAAGAAAGAAAATAAAATAAGAAAAATGTTTAGAATATGAAGTGGAAATTAGTTTATTTGCTTTAACTATATTCCAAAGAGGGAAACTAAAAGGAAAAATGTGCTTAGAATATTAAATAGAAATTACTTTGTCTAAGCATATCAATTGGAATTAAACATACCATTGTCTTTTTGTATCAGTTCTATGAAATCCAATTAACCTTAATGTAATCTTGGAATGGAGGGAGGCCAATAACGATGAGGCCTTAATGGAATATTCCTACATAACTCGAAACCGATAATTAAATGGCATACCTATAGGTAGATGAAAGTCTCTCTCTCTCTCTCTCTCTCTCTCTTTCTCTCTCTCTCTCTCTCTCTCTCTCTCTCTCTCTCTCTCTCTCTCTCTCTGTATTTATTTCATGATGTATTTTTTTATTTCTTTCTCTTGCTATACTTAGTATTAATTTGATTCATGATAACGTACGTACACACACACACACACACTCTCTCTCTCTCTCTCTCTCTCTCTCTCTCTCTCTCTCTCTCTCTCTCTCTCACTCTCTCTCTCTCTCTCTCTCTGTATTTCTTTCATGATGTATTTTTTATTTCTTTCTCTTGCCATACTTGGTATTAATTTGATTCATGATAACGTACGTTCTCTCTCTCTCTCTCTCTCTCTCTCTCTCTCTCTCTCTCTCTCTCTCTCTCTCTCTCTCTCTCTCTCTCTCTCTCTCTCTCCTTTTGTATTAATCAACGTAATGAATGAATGAATCCCTTATGATAGTTATAGAAATTATATTTCTGTTGCCAGTCGATCAGCAAAATGCCAGTCTGTTTCCCTTTACCTAAATGATTATAATGACCAATACTAGTGTTCCCTTTATCTCTTATCACTAACCATTACTATTTCCGAATGCTAAACAGGGCTTCCTCACTCATATCCCCAGAGAGCTTCGTAATTAGCAACAAATGTAGCTACTCGACCTGATAGGGCATTTCTGTTTGGGCCCCAACTAAGAAGCTTAATTATAGAGCGAACGAAATCATTAATGAGCTTAATACCTCTGTTTTTTTACTCATTCTTTTCTCCTTATGTCTCTGAGTTGTATCTTTGATGCTGCGTTTGTGAGTGAGTGTTCGGGGATGAAATTACGATCTGCAGTATTATGATTATTTTGTTTTAGTGTCTTAAGTGGGTCCTGGTTTTAGTTTGCATTTTCGTATGACTTTCCAATAGTAAATTCTTTATTTGCTTGGTATGACTTACAGAATAAAGTTAATTTTTCCTCCTATGTCTTATTTACAATTTATAACGTTATTATTACTTCGTATGACTTAAAGAATTATTTTGTCCACTTCGTATGACTTGCAATATAGTTTTTTTTCTACTTCGTATGATTAAAGAATAATTTTTTCCACTTTGTATGACTTACAGAATAATTTTATCCACTTCGTATGACTTACAGAATATTTTTTTTCCACTTAGTATGACTTACAATATAAAGTTTTTTTTTCTACTTCGTATGATTAAAGAATAATTTTTCCCACTTTATATGACTTACAGAATAATTTTATCCACTTCGTATGACTTACAGAATATTTTATTTCCACTTCGTATGACTTACAATATAAAGTTTATTTTTTTTCTACTTCGCATGACTTAAAGAATAATTTTTCCCACTTTGTATGACTTACAGAATACTTTTATCCACTTCGTATGACTTACAGAATATTTTATTTCCACTTCGTATGACTTACAATATAAAGATTTTTTTTTCTACTTCGCATGACTTAAAGAATATTTTTTCCCACTTTGTATGACTTACAGAATAATTTTATCCACTTCGTATGACTTACAGAATATTTTATTTCCACTTCGTATGACTTACAATATAAAGTTGTTTTTTTTCTACTTCGTATGATTAAAGAATAATTTTTCCCACTTTGTATGACTTACAGAATAATTTTATCTACTTCGTATGACTTACAGAATATTTTATTTCCACTTCGTATGACTTACAATATAAAGTTTATTTTTTTTCTACTTCGCATGACTTAAAGAATAATTTTTCCCACTTTGTATGACTTACAGAATACTTTTATCCACTTCGTATGACTTACAGAATATTTTATTTCCACTTCGTATGACTTACAATATAAAGATTTTTTTTTCTACTTCGCATGACTTAAAGAATATTTTTTCCCACTTTGTATGACTTACAAAATACTTTTATCCACTTCGTATGACTTAAAGAATATTTTATTTCCACTTCGTATGACTTACAATATAAAGTTGTTTTTTTTCTACTTCGTATGATTAAAGAATATTTTTTCCCACTTTGTATGACTTACAGAATAATTTTATCTACTTCGTATGACTTACAGAATATTTTATTTCCACTTCGTATGACTTACAATATAAAGTTTATTTTTTTTCTACTTCGCATGACTTAAAGAATAATTTTTCCCACTTTGTATGACTTACAGAATACTTTTATCCACTTCGTATGACTTACAGAATATTTTATTTCCACTTCGTATGACTTACAATATAAAGATTTTTTTTTCTACTTCGCATGACTTAAAGAATATTTTTTCCCACTTTGTATGACTTACAAAATACTTTTATCCACTTCGTATGACTTAAAGAATATTTTATTTCCACTTCGTATGACTTACAATATAAAGATTTTTTTTTCTACTTCGCATGACTTAAAGAATATTTTTTCCCACTTTGTATGACTTACAAAATACTTTTATCCACTTCGTATGACTTACAGAATATTTTATTTCCACTTCGTATGACTTACAATATAAAGATTTTTTTTTCTACTTCGCATGACTTAAAGAATATTTTTTCCCACTTTGTATGACTTACAGAATAATTTTATCCACTTCGTATGACTTACAGAATATTTTATTTCCACTTCGTATGACTTACAATATAAAGATTTTTTTTTCTACTTCGCATGACTTAAAGAATATTTTTTCCCACTTTGTATGACTTACAGAATAATTTTATCCACTTCGTATGACTTACAGAATATTTTATTTCCACTTCGTATGACTTACAATATAAAGATTTTTTTTTCTACTTCGCATGACTTAAAGAATAATTTTTCCCACTTTGTATGACTTACAGAATACTTTTATCCACTTCGTATGACTTACAGAATATTTTATTTCCACTTCGTATGACTTACAATATAAAGTTTTTTTTTTCTACTTCGCATGACTTAAAGAATATTTTTTCCCACTTTGTATGACTTACAGAATACTTTTATCCACTTCGTATGACTTACAGAATGTTTTATTTCCACTTCGTATGACTTACAATATAAAGATTTTTTTTTCTACTTCGCATGACTTAAAGAATAATTTTTCCCACTTTGTATAACTTAAAGAACAATTTTTCTTACACTTAGTATGACTTGCAGAATAGTTTTTTCCGCTTCGTATAACTTACAGAATAACGTTTTTTTTCCACTTCGTGTGACTTACTGTACTTACAGAATAATGATAGAGTTTGTAATTTCCTGAAGCATTCAGATTCACTTATTCAAAAAAGAAATAATTTATGATTTTGTATTACATAACATGTAGATATTTAAAATTCTAGGTAAAACACATCGAGATGAAATGCACAATTCAAGGTCCAAAATCAACAACAACAACAACAACCGTTCCTTGCTCACTGTAGGACAAAGGTCTCAGACATGTCTTTATGCATGTGCCGGGCTTGGCCTGTTTTCATCACCATGCTAGCTAGTGCTGATTGGTGATGGTGGGATATTTTCGTGTGATCGCCCACAGCAAACCAACATAAAGGTTAAAGGTATCTGTTTTCAGTTCCAGTTTCATCAGAATAGATGCTCATCAGAACGTCAGCCAGGCAAGCTCAACCCCCTACTGTGATGCCCAACAACAGCAATGGCCTCCCCAGTAAACAGCTTAAACACTCATGGTCCCGGGTGGGGATCGATCTGATGTCATTCAAATGCTAGGCGAACACATTGCCACTGTACTATGATAGATTTTAACCCCTGTAGTGACCAACAATAGCAGTGACCTCCCCAGTAAACAGCTTAAACACTCACGGTCCCGGAGGGGATCGATCTGATGCCATGCGAATGCTAGGCGAACACGTTGCCACTGTATTACCCAGGTGGCCCTGAGTGTAGTCAATTCTTTTTAGTGTGGCAGATTTGCACCGACTCGCAGGGGTGCCCTTTTAGCTCGGAAAAGTTTCCTACTCGCTGATTGGTTAGACAAGATAATTCTAACCAATCAGATAGCAGGAAACTTTTCCGACCTAAAAGGGCACCCACCGCTGCGAGTTAGTGCAAATGCGCTTCATTAAAAAAAATTGAGTATAGTACAACTTTGCTGATCATGGCCACATGCAAACCCTTTCACCACGTTTCACCACTCACAAAGGGTCCAAAATCACCTTCGCGTATATTGCATCTTTTAATGATATCACGGCCCAGATATATTGGACAATAAACATGATATATATAGATCCCTTCATCGCTTCGCCGAGCTATATGGGGTGAATTTCCCTCGGGCTTTAAACCTGGGAAGGCATCCATGTTATTAACGTCGTTTCCCTTCGAGGTAAAGTCTAAGGTATGGAGAAAGGACCCTTTTATTTAATGAAAGTAATGAGAGGAATCCTTACCTGGTGGTTGTTACCTCCGCCAACGAAGTTGGAAGGAGGTTATGTTGTACCCCCTTTTTGTGTGTGTTGTTTGTTTGTGGACAGCTTCCTGACCCCAATTTTAATCGTAGAGTAATGAAACTTGCAGAGATTAATTGCTATGTAAAAGGCTGGAAATTATTAAATTTGGAAGGTCAAGGTCAAAGGTCAAGGTCACGGCCAAGCAAAATGATCAATTCACGTAATCAGCCTTTAGTTTGGACATCGTTGTCACAGTAATTTCAAACTTGTTTCATATTTGAGTGTATGAAAATCCAAGCCAATTAATGCATGGTAAGGTCAAAGGTCAAGGTCATGGTCAAGTAACATGTCCAATTCCCATAATCAGCCATAAGGTTGGACAGTGTTGTCACAGAGACTTCAGACTTATTTCATATTAGACAGTATGAAAATCCACGCCAATTAATACATGTCAAAGGTCAATGTCAAGGTCGAGAAATAAGCTGCCGCGGCGGAGGTCTTCGCTCCACTGAGTATCCCTCTAGTTGTTTTCGTAAATGATAGTAATGATGATTTGGACGCCTCTTCTTATAATCCAAAGCCGACCCTTTTGGGGAAGAGCGAATAAAATATGAATATAATAAATGGGGTTTTATAGCCGATGCGGTAATTATTTATAGTCGGTTCGATACATTTTCCCCTCCTGTACGATTGCCGGGGTGGTCCTTATTGGTGATTAGTGCTACTTACAAGTGCTACTTACTACTTACTAGTGCTACTTAGTGCTCCTGACCTCCACAGACAGAGGCCTAATGGATCCGGAGGGAACATGGACACATGGACGAAATGGTAATGATGGATAATGACAGATGTGGAAATGACAATCATCTAAAAAGTACCTTTGACCGCAGTCATCTTCATATCACTGGGGGGAGCGGAGAAAAGCTATGGGAGTCTCTCTCTCTCTCTCTCTCTCTCTCTCTCTCTCTCTCTCTCTCTCTCTCCCCTTCACATATACATTTTGGTGGTTGATTGTTTCAAGATAGATTGCCATATTTTGGATTACATTCTCTCTCTCTCTCTCTCTCTCTCTCCTCTCTCTCTCTCTCTCTCTCTCTCTCTCTCTCTCTCTCTCTCTCTCTCTCATGCTCAAAAGCCCTTATGAACTTCCGGTTATGTTACCCATCGATTATTTGTTTCAGTTCCAACGATTTGTCTCTAGCTTCCTTCTATATCAGATGATAGTTTTAATTGATGACGAGTCCGTGTTATCATCTATTGATGCCTGTATGTGTGTACTTATGTTTGTTTATAAAACGTCAAATATTTTTTATATAAAATTGAATCCTAGCCATGGCAAATGCACTGACACTGTTGGTTTATGATAGATTAAGGATGTCAAAGTTATTAAAGAACTATTGGAAAAAATTACATGTATATATGTGTATATATATATATATATATATATGCGTGTGTGTGGAAGAATGACCTTAGAGGTACTCAGAAACCACATACTCCTACAAATTGTCGAATAAGCGGGTTCTAATTAGGGGAGGTGGGGAGGTGTAAGAAGGGTGGAATATGTGTTGTGTGTACATAGCGATCTAAATATTTAAATATGATTCTTGATGTGTCGCGTACACTAGTATGGAATATGGTTTATCCTTCTTCAATGATTTTGCTGACTCAAAAGTCGGGGGTTGTGGTGGCCTATTGGAAACGTCCCTTCCTGGCGTTCTGCCGGACGGGAGTCGAGTCCCGTTCAATCTCGTTAGTTCCTTGGGTCGCTGCAACCTCACCATCCTTGTGAGCTGAGGATTGTTGTTTGAGGAGGCATATAGATCTACCTGCTAAGTCAGCAATAGCCATTGCCTGTCCCTCCCTGGTCCTAGCTTGGATGTAGAGGGGCTTAGACGCTGATCATAATATGGTTAGTCTCCTGGACATTGTCACTGTCCATTGCCTCTCTCATTCATGAGAGACCTTTAAACGGTTCAATTCAGTTCTGAAAGTAGGAAGAGAGGCTAATGGATTATCAATGATGCAATCTGTTGCAGAGTAATGCAGTTTTGAACTGAAGGTCCCTCTCTCGGTTGTTGGTCACTGAGTATTCTTAATCAAACCCTTCAGAAGCAGTAGAGCGTGAAATTGGCCCTATTTTTTCGCATTTGGTTATTCTCTTTTATCTGGGATTTTATTTATTTTCTTTCGGTAGTGTTTCCAACTTTAGTTTTCAGTTTTCTTTGTTTCATCCATGTTAACTTCGGGTGGTTTTCATTATTTCAAGTTTTAGGATTCATTCTTCATTTCATTTGGTCCGTTCTATTTCTCTATTATAACTTTGCTGGTCATATGTTATTGTTTGAACGCCCCCCCCCCCTTCTTTCACATGTGTAGGTCGTTCTAATGCCTACCTACCTACCCCCTACACACAATACTTTCCCCCCCCCCCCCCACCCCCTTCTTTTCACATTGCCCATGGGGTCGTTCTAATACCTACCTACCTACCTATCCCCTTATACACAATACTTTTCCAAAACAGTGACAGCTTTTTTTTGCATTTCTGAATATTTTCTATTTTGAATGGCATTTTCAAATGTCCATATATATTTTTTTTTAAAAAGTTGTGGGCCCCCTTACAATTCTCCAAATCGGTGATAACCTGTTTGTGTTCATTAAAATTTTAAATGTTTTCTTATTTTCAAGTACATTCCTTTTTTGAAATGTCTTCCTGTAATATTTCAATGTCGTATTTTTCTGTATGCCTATATTATTAACCCTTGTTTCGAAATTCCCGTGTTTTTCCTAATAACATTTTCGTAGAAAGGATTAATTTTTCTGGTATTAAATGCTTTTTAGATTTCATGAAAATATTTAATATTTATTTCTTTGCCAACGAGCATTTTAGATTTCATGAAAATATCTAAATATTTATTTCTTTGCTAACAAGCCTTTTCGATTTCATGAAAATATCTAAATATTTATTTCTTTGCTAACGAGCCTATTCGATTTCATGAAAATATCTAAATATTTATTTCTTTGCTAACGAGCCTTTTTGATTTCATGAAAATATCTAAATATTTATTTCTCTGCCAACGAGCAATTTCGATTTCATGAAAATATCTAAATATTTATTTCTCTGCCAACGAGCCTTTTCGATTTCATGAAAATATCTAAATATTTATTTCTTTCCCAACGAGCCTTTTCGATTTCATGAAAATATAAAAATATTTATTTCTTTCCCAACGAGCCTTTTCGATTTCATGAAAATATCTAAATATTTATTTCTCTGCAACGAGCAATTTCGATTTCATGAAAATATCTAAATATTTATTTCTTTGCTAACGAGCCTATTCGATTTCATGAAAATATCTAAATATTTATTTCTTTGCTAACAAGCCTTTTCGATTTCATGAAAATTTCTAAATTTTTATTTCTTTGCCAACGAGCATTTTCGATTTCATGAAAATATATATAAATTTACACTTACCTGCCAATTCGTAAAACGTGATAAAAATTCAATCTATGGTATGAAAATAAAAAAAGGAACTTTTTCCACTTCGTGTCTCTTCCCAAAAGGTGAATTCCTAACTGGAAAATTGATCCAGAAAACCCTTTTCCATTTTGGAAGGGAAGAATGCAATCTCCTGGCTTTCAAAAAAAAAAGAAAAAAGAGAAAAACAAGAAAAATCAAGAAACTTATTTTCTTCTTTTTCTTTTTTTACTTCTCTCTGCTAACAGGTGTTACTGTAAGATTTTCGGAGTTTTGTTAAGATTTGGAAAACTAATTAAGGTTGAATTATAATTTGTGGATGATGTTTAGATATATTTTAGGTTTTTTAAGAAAAATACGCTTTAGTTTTCTCATTTTAGTAACGTTCATATCAATTAGTTTTGTGTGTGTAAGTGATTAATGTACTCTCTCTCTCTCTCTCTCTCTCTCTCTCTCAATTTAGTTACGTCCCCAATATCATTTAATTTTGCATAAGGAAACCCCCCCCCTCTCTCTCTCTCTCTCTCTCTCTCTCTCTCTCAATTTAGTTACGTCCCCAATATCATTTAATTTTTGTATAAGCAATTCCCCCTCTCTCTCTCTCTCTCTCTCTCTCTCTCAATTTAGTTACGTCCCCAATATCATTTAATTTTTGCATAAGGAAACCCCCTCTCTCTCTCTCTCTGTCTCTCTCTCTCTCTCTCTCTCTCTGTCTCTCTCTCTCTCTCTCTCTCTCTGTCTCTCTCTCTCTCTCTCTCTCTCTCTCTCAATTTAGTTACGTCCCCAATATCATTTAATTTTTGTATAAGCAATTCCCCCCCCCTCTCTCTCTCTCTCTCTCTCTCTCTCTCTCTGTTCAGTTACGTCCCCAATATCATTTCATTTTTGTATAAGCAATTCTCTCTCTCTCTCTCTCTCTCTCTCTCTCTCATGTTAGTTACGTCCGTAATATTTCATTTTTATATAATTGTCTCTCTCTCTCTCTCTCTCTCTCTCTCATGTTAGTTACGTCCGTAATATCATTTCATTTTTATGTAAATCTTTCTCTCTCTCTCTCTCTCTCTCTCTCTTTCTCTCTCTCCCTCTCTCTCTCTCTCTTTGTTCAGTTACATCCCCAATATCATTTCATTTTTGTGTTAGCAATTACTCTCTCTCTCTCTCTCTCTCTCTCTCCCCCCCCCCGTTATATGAAAAACTTCCAAAATCATAATTTGGTCAAGTCCTCATTTTATTTTTCCCGAGCAAGACCGAATTAGAGCTCGTAATAATTTCTTG
>NC_090768.1:44918713-44927892 GCF_036898095.1 Palaemon carinicauda
TGAGAAAGTGATTGTACCAACTGTGATGTATGGATCGGAGTTGTGGGGAATGAAAGTGATGGAGAGACAGAAATTGAATGTGTTGAGATGAAGTGTCTGAGGAGTATGGCTGGTGTATCTCGAGTAGATAGGGTCAGGAACGAGGTGGTGAGGGTGAGAACGGGTGTAAGAAATGAGTTAGCGGCTAGAGTGGATATGAATGTGTTGAGGTGGTTTGGCCATGTTGAGAGAATGGAGAATGGCTCTCTGCTAAAGAAGGTGATGAATGCAAGAGTTGATGGGAGAAGTACAAGAGGAAGGCCAAGGTTTGGGTGGATGGATGGTGTGAAGAAAGCTCTGGGTGATAGGAGGATAGATGTGAGAGAGGCAAGAGAGCGTGCTAGAAATAGGAATGAATGGCGAGCGATTGTGACGCAGTTCCGGTAGGCCCTGCTGCTTCCTCCGGTGCCTTAGATGACCGCGGAGGTAGCAGCAGTAGGGGACTCAGCAGTATGAAGCTTCATCTGTGGTGGAAATGTGGGAGGTTGGGCTGTGGCACCCTAGCAGTACCAGCTGAACTCGGCTGAGTCCCTGGTTAGGCTGGAGGAACGTAGAGAGTAGAGGTCCCCTTTTTTGTTTTGTTTCTTGTTGTTGTCGGCTACCCCCCAAAATTGGGGGAAGTGCCTTTGGTATATGGATGGATGGATATATATATATATATTTGCACATGTGTGTATGTATTGAAATAAGCCATATATTTTAATACCTTAATGTCTGGATTTTCTCTTATACCTTGGGATCAGAGACCCGAGGGAGAACCCACTCAAAGTCAATAGCTTCTAGCCGTCCGGGGAAGAATCGAACCCTCGTCCAGGAAAGTTTTATTACAGTGACATTACTTTTAGCCACGTCTAAATATGCAAAATTTATATGTTTATATATACATCAACAAATGAATCTTTTTCCAGTCCATTGCAGGACAAAGGCCCCAGTGTTAATCCATGTCTGGGGTTTGGCCTAGTGGCGATTGTTGATGTGTATATATATATATATATATATATCTTGTAAGTATATACTTATATATATCAGGTGAACATAATATATATATATATATATATATGTATGTATGTATGTATGTATATATATCTTATAAGAACCTCCTTTGATATATTCAGTAGACATAATCGTCAATATTTAAACAAATTTGTATATACACATCTCTTAAATAAAAAATAAAAAAAACCAAACCACACCAGAATATATTGTACTATGACTTATGGTTATAGTCCATCTAATAAATAGGTGGAAAGGAAAATTAATATGTCAGTATCTGTCCATTAGTTTCAGCAAACGAGTTTTGTGTTATTGAAATTCCAATAATTGTGATCCCTTTCCAGGGTCTAACGAGGGAACCATTATCATTTGAACTGCTTCGCCGAATTAATATTTTAATTATACTCCCGGGTGCAACGTTAATATGCTCCTAGTTATGCTTATTGGGATGTGTTTGAGAGAAATTGCCCAATGTGGTTATTTCATGAAAGGTGTTCGTGGGATGAAGAGTTTAGTTTGATTGATTAATATGTCATAGGCAATGTTTAACATTTCTTCATTTCCTATCTCTGCATTTCTTCTATTTTGGTGTTCAAGTTCTGTTGTTGTTGTTATTATTGTTGTTGTTATTATTATTATTATTATTATTATTATTATTAGCTAAGCAACAACCCTCGTTGGAAAAACAGGATGCTATAAGCACAAGGGCTTCAACAGGGAAAAATATCAAGTGAGGAAGGAAATTATAGTATATTATTATTATTATTATTATTATTATTATTATTATTATTATTATTATTATTATTATTACTTCTACTTGATAAGTAACAACCCTATTTGGAAAACAGGATGCCAACAGTGAAAAATATCTATGAGGAATGGAAATAATGAAATAAACTATATGAGAAGTAATGAATTTGAAATATCTTGAAATCATTAACCACGTTAAAGTAGATCTGTCATATAATCTGTATCTTTAAGTATTATTTGTGCTGGGACCTAATCTGGTTAGTTGAATCGGTGGTACTTCAGAAGTTCAAACTTTTTGTAAAATATATTTTATAGAAAAGGTTGAGATAAGTGTAATTATATAGTGTATATAAGGATTATATATTTTCACGTTGTTACTGATCTTATAGTATTTTATATTTTTCATTCATTGTATGTAGTTTGTTTATTTCCTTATTCCTTTCATCATTAGGATGCTTTCTCTGTAGGAGTCCTTTGGCTTGTATCATTCTGCTTTTCCAACCAGGCTGTAGTTTAGCTGATAAGGATATCAACAACAATAACAACAACGATAATATTAATGATGATAATGATAATTGTAAGGCTTTCCCTATTGCAATTGGTCGCTGAATGGTCTCCCGAACCCCAACGGTGACTTGTACAGTATGTAGCTTAAATTGATAAATCTACATCAAGCACTTTTTCTTATTACTTCCTACCATTCCTCTCAACTTACCCCCTTCCCTTCACCCCCTCCCCCTCCCTCTTCCCCTTCACCTCCCCCCTTTCCCAATCACCTCCCCCTTTCCCCCGCCCCTTCTCCCTCCCCCCTATCCCTCTCCCCCTCCCACTATCCCTCTCCCCTCCCATTCTCACACCTTCGCTTCTCCCCTCATCCCCCTCCCCTTCTCTCATCCCCCTCTCCTCTTTCCCCCCTCCCCTTCTCTCATCCCCCTCTCTATTTCCCCCCTCCCCTTTCTTCTCCCCTCTCCTTTGTCCCCTCCCCCTCTCCTCTTCCCCTCCCCTCCCCTCCCATGATCCCTCTCCCCCTATCATTCTCCCCGTCCCCCCCCTCCCCTCCACCTCCCCCTCTCCTCTTCCTCTCCCTCTCCCCCTACCATTCTCCCCTCCCCCCTCTCCTCTTCCCCTCCCCTCCCCATGCTCCCCCTCCCCCTACCATTCTCCCCTTCCCCTCCCCCCTACCATTCTCCCCCTCCCCCTCCCCCTTCCCCTCCCCTACCATTCTCCCCTCCCCCCTCCCCCTCTTCCCCTCTGCCCCCCTCCCCCTCTCCTCCCTCCCCCTCTCCTCCCTCTCCCCTTTTCCCCTCTTCAATTCCACACGTGCAAAGAACATCTTGCAATAATTCTTGCAAAACCGGTCTATAAACGCCAGATCATGTACTCCGAAGAGAGTCGGATCCTGCGACTTTAATAGGATACTCTCTGTTCCTTTGTAATCCTCGGAGGCTCCATTTAGATATTCAGAGTCCTTATGGGATTTCCCCAACTGGCGCCGTAGGAAGTATTGAGGCTTTTAAGTGATAGGTTGAAGATATCATTAACGGAGGCGAACTCCATTGGTGGAATCTTCCTCATTTTATTTATTTGGGGGAGAGTAACTTTTTATGTTAATGATACTACTGTTGTTGTTGTGTGTTGTTGTTATTATTATTTGCTAAGCTACAACCCTAGTTGGAAAAGCAGGATGCTATGAGCACAAGGGCTCCAACCAGAAAAAGTATTATTATTATTATTATTTATTATTATTATTGTTATTGTTGTTATTATTATTATTGTTATTATTATTATTATTATTATTATTATTATTATTATTATTATTATTATTATTACATATTAAGCTACAATCCTAGTTGAAAAAGCAGGATGCTATAAGCCCAAGGGCTCCAACCGGAAAAATTATTATTATTATTATTATTATTATTATTATTATTATTATTAATACATGTTAAGCTACAACCCTAGTTGGGAAAAGCAGGATGCTATAAGCCGAGGTCTCCAACAAGGAAAATAGCCCAGTGAGGAAAGGAAATAAGGAAACTAAAAGAGAAGTAATTAACAATTAAAATAGAATATTTTAAGAACAGTAACAGCATTAAAATGGATGTATGTAAATATAAGTTATTGTTGAATTTTTTATGTTAATGATAACTGCTAATCCCTGCAAGTTTCATTACTCTACGATTAAAATTGTGGCCAGGAAGCTGTTCACAAACAAGCAGTCACACACCACACAAACGGGTGTAAAACATAAACTCCTTCCAACCTCGTTGGCGGAGATGATAAGCATAGGATATTTATAAATTGATCATTTACACACACACAAACACAAACACATACGCATTTACCAACGATAGAAAATATACTTTTTTTCTTTTTCTTACTCTATGATTAAGATTGTGGCCATGAAGGTGTTAACAAACAAACAATCACATACACACACACGCACAAACAAGGGTAATAGGCACAGGAGATTTACAAATTGGATCATTTACACAAACACAAACAACAAACCCACATATACCAACGACCAAAAATACATTTTTTTTATTACTCTACGATTAAAATTGCGGCCAGGATGCTGTTCACAAACAAACATACACACACACACGCACACACAAACGGGGTTAATAATCACAGGAGATTTACAAATTGGACCATTTACACCACACAAACACACATACCAACGATCAAAAATACAATTTTTCTTTCTTTTAAACGATGCTCATTTTAATCTTTTTATAGCTCCCCCCATTGTCGCTTTGATGATCAACAGCTCGTTTTTTATGCCCAGTTTAGTCTATTAAAATAAAAAAAAAGGTAAAAAATTGAATTTGTTCGATCATTAGGAGAATATATAGGTCATTACAGCCGTCCAATTATGTGATTAATGAGTTTGATTATGAATCTGCGTTTCGGGTATAGAGATATCCAATTAGGCGTAGGATTGTCTGTGACATATATAGCTCATGCGTGTATATATACACATATATGTATATTTATACATATATATGCTTATATATATATATATCTACTATATATACACACATGTTGCCTCAGAAGGGCAATATAGTAATTACAATATATATATATATATATATATATTATATATATATATATATATATAATACTGTATTTTTGTATGTGTTTCCGTGAACGTATAAATGTTTGTGCCTTCATTCACTTGAATATATGCATATCTGTGTGTTTACCATTACGCATGAACATGCAGTAACCACATTCTCTCTCTCTCTCTCTCTCTCTCTCTCTCTCTCTTTCTCTCTCTCTCTCTCCTCTCTCTCTCTCTCAAAGTTATAGCTCCCAGGTTCAGCACCTGGTCTCCATTCCAGTCAACAAATAGATCCAGACGACTGTTAAAGCAAACACGCTCGCATTGCAGAGCACAAACTGCTAGGGTACGAATACCGCTAAACTAAAGCTGGGTTTGTCGAGTTGTCGAACCTGCTTTGTCAAACGGTTCGAAGAGGTGGAGTCAATCACGAATGCATGAGGTTTGTGGAGAATGAAGCCCCGCTCACAAAAGTCAGGCTAGAACAGACTTTGTCTTCGAACCGTTGACGAACGTGTTCGATAACTAGGTTCACACGTTTGAACGTCACTTCAAACACGTTCTTCGAACCGGTCGAAGACGTGTTCGATGACCAGGTTCACACGTTTGCACGTCACTTTAAACACGTTCTTCAAACCGTTCGACGAACGTGTTTGAGAACCAGGTACACACGTTCTTCAAACCGTTCGACGGAACGTGTTCGAGAACCAGGTTCACACGTTCGAACGTCTCTTTTAAACACTTTCTTCGAACCGCTTGACGAATGTGTTTGATAACCAGGTTCACGACGTTTGCACGTCACTTCAAACACGTTCTTCAAAACCGTTTGACGAACGTGTTCGATAGCCAGGTTCACACATTTGAACGTCACTTCAAACACGTTCTTCAAAGTATTTGACGACGTGTTTGATAACCAGGTTCCACACGTTTGAACATCACTTCAAACACGTTCTTCGAACTGTTTGACGAACTTGTTGATAACCAGGTTCACACGTTTGAACATTACTTCAAACACGTTCTTCGAACCGTTTGACGAACGTGTTCGATAACCAGGTTCACACGTTTGAACGTCTCCTTAAACACGTTCTTCGAACCGGTCGAAGAACGTGTTCGATGACCAGGTTCACACGTTTGCACGTCACTTCAAACACGTTCTTCAAACCGTTTGGACGAACTTGTTTGATAACCAGGTTCACACGTTTTGAACATCATTTCAAACACGTTCTTTCGAACCGTTCGACGAACGTTTTCGATAATCAGGTTCACATGTTTGAACGAGAATTCAATGCAAATTCTCAGATGCGTTTCCGGAATGTGTTGTGATTTGGGGTTTACAAGTGATGTGATTTATCGGGCGAAATTTACTTGACACTAATTATTAATTGTTGGCCTTGCCGTCAGTCACGTCGTAGGAGCTGGTGGCAGATTGTGATTGACTGTTTATCATCTTGTCGTGATTGTTTTATTATTGCCTTCGCCGGAATTGAAGATTTTGCGAAGTTTGTTGTACTCACCCCTGTATGTTTTGTGTAACATTGCACAAAAATTACTGTACCGATTTGGACTAAACTTGGTATTCATGATGTGTATGACCCAATGATGATCTGTAACATTTTGGTTGATTAGATTATGCATTTTTTTTTTTTTTTTTTTTTTTTTTTTTTTTTTTTTTTTTTTGTAGGACTAACTTTACACCAAAAGTAATGTACCGATCTCGACCAAACATGGTGGAGTAATTAATTAATTTATTTGATTTTATTTTTTGAGCAACTTTACACAAAAACTAATGTACCGATTTCGACTAAACTTGTTTCTTGGTCATGTTGTGTATGACCCAATGTTGAATCTGTAACATTTTAGATAAAGTACATCAAAGTACAATTACGCAGCAGTACTTTGAAAATAATAATCTTAATTAAATGGCAAATATTTTTTTAGTTTATTCTTTGTTTGTGAACAACATTACGCATAAACTACTGAGCCAATTTCAACCAAACTTGATGGGACATATGTGACATGTTTCAAGCACAAATCCACTAGAATCTGAAGCAAGTACATCGAAGCTCAAGTATGTAGTGGAGTTAAGAGCAGAATAAGACTGCTTGGCGTGGCGAGGGCATGCTCTCTACTGAGTGCCCTTCTAGTTATTATTACTAGCCAAGCTACATACAACTCTGGTTGGAAGAGCAGTATGTTATAAGCTCAAGGGCTCCAACATGGAAGAATAGCCCAATGAGGGAAGGAACTAAGGAAATATATAAACTATATTAGAAGTAATGGATAATTAATATAGAATATTTTAAGATCAGTAACAACGTTAAAATAGTTCTCTCATATATGAGCTATGAGGATAGACTTCTGTCAACTTGGTCAACATAAAAACATTCACTGCAAGTTTGAACATCTGAAGGTACAATGATTCAACTGTCCGTAAGGAAGATCATTCCACAATCTGGTCATAGCTGGAAGTAAAACTAGAATGCTGTGTAGCATTGAAATCTATTATTATTATTATTATTATTATTATTATTATTATTATTATTATTATTATTATTATTATTATTATTATTATTACCTCCGCCAACGAAGTTTGAAGGAGTTAATGTTTTCGACCCTGTGTGTGTGTCTTTGTTTGTGAACAGCGTCCTGGCCACAATTTTAATCGTAGAGTAATTAAACTTGTACGGATTAACTGTTTTGTAAAAAGGTGGAAATTATTAAATATTGGAAGGTCAAGCAAAATGTCCAATTCACCTAATCAGCCATAAGTTTGGACATATTTGTCACAGAGACTTCAAACTTGGTTCATGTTTGAGTGTAGGAAAATGCACGCCAATTAGTACATGTTAAGGTCAAAGGTCAAGGTCAAGTTTCAGTAAAAGATCGAGAAATAATCTGCCGTGGCGGAGGTCTGCGCTCTACAGAGTGCCCCTCTAGTTATTATTATTATTATTATTATTTTTATTATTATTATTATTATTATTATTATTATTATTATTATTCTTTTCCTCTCTATCACAGTCTTTCGATTGGGTGGTATTTATAGTGTAGGGTTCCAGGTTGCATCTGCCTCCTTTGGAGTCCATCAAGTTTCTTATTATGTGCGCTCTTTCTAGGATCACACTCTTCTGGAGGAGTCCTGGAGCTACTTTATTATTATTATTATTATTATTATTATTATTATTATTATTATTATTATTATTGTTATTATTATTATGATGATGATGTAGTTGACAGTGTCTCCCCTCATACGCTGGTCAGTTTAAACAAACAAGGGGACCCAGAGTCGAAACTCAAATACAGATATTAGAAGTGAATACAAACACCAGTGCATTAAACTTGCAAATATCTCTCTCTCTCTCTCTCCTCTCTCTCTCTCTCTCTCTCTCCAGGGCAATTATGCTCGGCAGTGAGTTTCGGGGGACTTTATGAAGTGTTGCCTGGGCACCTTTATGAAGCGGGGAGAGAGAGAGAGAGAGAGAGAGGAGAGAGAGAGAGAGAGAGATGGTGAAATTTCATTAACCTCTCGAGCGCTCTGTCTCCTAACATTGCTACGGTTGCCTCCCCCTACCACCACTTCCCTCTTCTCCTTAAATACCCCCGCCCCCCCTGTCACAAACACTTTAACCCCCCACTGCTATCCTCTGTATTGCAATTTTATTTACTCCTTTTTTGCTTTATCCTGAATTTTTTATCCTGAATTTAAAAAAAAAAAATGTGATCTGATTTTTCTTGGATCTTTCATATAAATAATTCTTGCTATATATTTTATCACAAAATCCTAAGAATAATATTAATTATGCTAGACATCCATTCTAAACCTTCAACTGGGCTCCCAAAAAGCTCTAGATGAGTTGGAAGACCCAGGCCTACATGGCTGAGGACTATGAAGTGTGAAGTAGGTGGTGATGACTGGAGAAGTATTGAGTGAAAAGCTCAAGATAGAGACGACTGGCGTAATCTGAGGCCCTTTTGCGTAAATAGGCGTAGGAGGAGATGATGAAACATGAATTATGCTTTAGTTTCTACGTATATTTTTATTTGTCTCAGTAGAAAACCCGCCTATATAATAAAGATGTTTGATAACCAAAAGAATAAACATTAATTATTGTACCTATTTTAGTAGGTGAATATATGTTGACTTGTATACAATAGGGTAACATGTACATTTACATCGTCTTCAGTAGTTCAAACTTTTTGTTAATTATTTTTCTGTAGTTTATATTTTAACGTTGTTATTGATCTTGAAATATCTTATAGTTTTTATCCATTGCTTATGCATATAATTTAATCGCTATTTTCTTATCCATTGCTTATTTATATAATGTAA
>NC_090768.1:44928392-44955892 GCF_036898095.1 Palaemon carinicauda
ATAAGAGAGAGAATCATCAGATAAGATGAGAGAGAGAGAGAGAGAGAGAGAGAGAGAGAGGAGAGAGAGAGAGAGAGAGAGAGAGAGAGAGAGAGAGTAATGATCACATAAACGCTGAAGAAATATAACGAACGGAGAGAGAAGTACTAAATAAAGCAATAGCAAAAAGGCTGATTTCTCGTCCACCCTCATGTACATATATCTCGTCAGAGGACTTCACCCACCCAGCCACTTATACCCTTCCCTCTTCCTGCCGGGGCAACCCTTCGGCAGGAATGCCAAAAGGCATGCCACTCCACGTTTGGAATGTCTTATATTTCTTCTAATGAAGCGATCCAAGAAGAAAATAAAATTAGGGGGACAGCTCTAGTCTATGTCATGAATTCTAGATCTGTGTTCTTTTTTTATTAAGTAATAAAAATTGACTCGTCAGCCGATATAATAATTCATATATATATATATATATATATATATATATATATATATATATATATATATATATATATATATATATATATATATATATATATATATATATATATATATATATATATATATATATATTAGCACACATACATGTACTCATCTAAATACGTATATGTATTTAAGACGAGCTGGTAAAAAATTGCTACATTAAACTGGCATAGAAAGACCATAAACAGACGCAAATGGAAGGACATGTCTGAGGCCTTTGTCCTGCAATGGACTATTATGGCAAATGATGATGGTTAGATATTTTCACACACACACACACACACACACACACACACACACATATATATATATATATATATATATATATATATTGTATAAAATTGTGTATGTGTGAGTGAGTGTGTGCGTGTGTATATGCTAGCCCAACCAACCTACATCCATAAACAGACATTAATGCTAATTTATGGAGTCCCTAAAACTAATTAATTAAATTCACGGAATTTCTACACAACTTTTATTGAAAATCATCAATTAAGGAAACCTTACGTATACGCCACAATACCGGCCTGCTATGGCCTACATAACAATAACACTTTAACTTTACATTTATACGCGCAGTTTCCCCCATACAAAAAACTAATTAACATACATACGGCCCCTTTGCAACCATACACGAATTCATAAGTATAATCTCCTTCCTTGAGCATCTCTAAAAGGTAATTAAAACTTGTCTTCGGAGAGTCTTCGGAGGATCTTAAAAGTAGCAACGACTCCAGAATCCCTTATTCAAGTTTTGAAGTCCCCCTGAAGACGCTCATTCATTGGCCCACTTCCCGTTCCCCCCAAAAAAAATTAAGTCCTCCCCCCTCTAGCCCATTCATTGGCCTATTTTCCACCACCCCCCCTAGTAAAGATTCAGGCCTAAATGGAACTCTAGCTTCCATTAATGAAACTTTGTAACCCATTTGAAGCCATTATTAAAATCTCCCATAGGCCTCTTAATGCAACACAGGGATGGGTGGCTATTGAATCAGCGTGTCATTTAAGGCCTGGTGAGGATTAAGAGGGATTTCTCTTGACGAGGACGTGTCTTATACATGGGCGAGGGAGAGGGGAGTGAGGAGAGAGGGGAATGAGGGAGAAGAGAGGGGAATGGGGGAGAGGAGAGGGGAATGAGGGAGAGGAGAGGGAATGAGGGAGAGGAGAGGGGGATGAGGGGAGAGGAGAAGGGTAATGAGGGAAAGGAGCGGGGAATGGGGGAGGAGAGGAGAATGAGAAGGGGAAATGGGAATGAGGGAGAGGAGGGGAAACGGGAATGAGGGAAAGGAGAGGGTAACGAGGCAAAGGAGAGGGGTAACGAGGGAAAGGAGAGAGGTAATGAGGGAAAGGAGAGGGGAATGAGGGAGGGGAAAGGGGAATGAGGGAGAGAGGATTGAGGGAGGGGAGAGGGAAATGAGAGGAGAAAGGTATGAGAGAGGGGAATAGGGAATGAGGGAGGGGAGAGGGAGATAAGGGGAATGAAGGAGAGGAGGGGGGGAATGAGGTTAAGGAGAGGAAATGAGGGAAGAGAGAGGGGTATGAAAGAGGAGATAGGGGAATGAGGGAGTGAAGAGGGGAATGAGGGAGGGGAGAGGGAGGTGAGGGAAAGGAGTAGGGATTGAGGAAATTATGTGCGTTTGTTTATATACCTTTAAAACTTTTTCATACTCTAATAATTACAGCTAGACTATGTTATCTGTCTCAAGTCTCATTTTCAATAACTATCTACAGGGTGAGGTTGCAACCCCCACACCCTATCCCACGAACATTTAATTGGATCCTGTACTAAGAGATTATGTCTTTTCGACGGTCTCATCCGTCAGGGAACATAATAAACGAGTGGTAAACGAATGCAATGTAATTGTTCAGTGCCCACTTTCCTCTTGGTAAGGGTAGAAGAGACTCTTTAGCTATGGTAAGCAGCTCTTCTAAGAGAGGGACACTCCAAAACCAAACTATTGTTCTCTAGTCTTGGGTAGTGCCATAGCCTCTGTACCATGGTTTTTCACTGTGTTGGGTTAGAGTTCTCGTGCTTGAGGGTACACTTGGGCACACTTTTCTGTCTAGTTTCTCTTCCTCTTGTTCTGTTAAAGTTTTTATAGTTTAAATAGGAAATATTTATTTTAATATTGTTACTGTTCTTAAAATATTTTGTTTTTCCTTGTTTCCTTTCCTCACGGGACTATAATCCCTGTAGGAGCTTCAGGGTTATAGAATCCTACTTTTCCTATTAGGGTTGTAGCTTAGTAAGTAAGTAAGTAAGTAAGTAATAATAATAATAATAATCCTGAAAAAGGAATTGTCCGAAGAATCGAGAAATTGGACAAGAAATTGAATTCTGCCGATGCAGCCATAGTATTTAACTCCACCTGTTTGAAGGAGGGTCTCCTACCAAGAAATAATAATAATAATAATAATAATAATAATAATAATAATAATAATAATAATAATAATAATAACAACACAATTTTACCGGAACAATCCTTCTTCCACCAAGAGCTAGAGTGAAGTTAAGCCTGATGTGTCTCTAGATTCTCTAGAACTATCACATCTATTATTGCCTTGATGGCATCACATCAAGACGGCTATTAACATGTAAATAACTTCCCGCCAGCGTTGCGGAGGTCAAGGCTGCCAGCAGAGAGAGAGAGAGAGAGAGAGAGAGAGAGAGAGAGAGAGAGAGAGAGAGAGAGAGAGAGATTACTTAAGAATTAATTGCAATGACGTTGTCTGGTTGCTCTTCCTTATGGATTTCCTTAAGCTGTGGTGTTGAGGGGAATTGAAGCTAAAGTACTGATTATGTTAATTACAGCGGAAGCTATAATAACAATAATAATAATAATAATAATAATAATAATAATAATAATAATAATCTCCTCCTACGTATATCAACGCAAAGGGCCTCGGTCAGATTTCGCCAGTCGTCTCTATCTTGAACTTTTAAATCTATGCTTCTCCATTCATAATCTCCAACTAAATGCTTCATAATAAAATAATAATTATTATTATTATCATTATTACTAGCTAAGCTACAACCCTAGTGGGAAAAGCAGGATGTTATAAGACCAAGGGCTCCAACAGGGAAAAACAGCTCAATGAGGAAATGAAATAAGGATATACACTACAAGAGAAGTATTATTACTTTAATAATTTTTATCAAATTACATTAATCACCCAGAATAATACTCATAAAAGAGTAATACCAAAAACAGAACTAGTTGCAATTATAAGAGAAAATACTATAATGCAATCAAATATTCTTAGCTTCACACTTATTCTCTTTTATTACCTCCGCCAACGAAGTCATAAGGAGGTTATGTTTAACTCCTTGTTAGTGTGTTTGTTTGTGAAAAGCTACCTGGCCACCATTTTAATCGTAGAGTAATGTAACTTGCACAGATTAACTATTATGTAAAAAGCTAAAAATTATTAAATTTTGGAAGGTCAAAGTCAAAAGTCAAAGGTCAGGCAAAATGTCCAATTTCCGTAATTAGCCATAAGTTTGGACATCGTTGTCCCAGAGATTTCAAACTTGGTTCATATTTGAGTGTATGGAAATCCACGCCAATTAATACATGTTTGGTCAAAGGTCAAGGTCGAGAAATAAGCTGCCGCAGAGCAGGTCTGCGCTCTACTGAGTGCCCCTCTAGTTATTATTATTTTTATCAAGAATATGAACTCAAAATGACTCCAACGATCCCATGAACCATGAATATCAAAGCGAACAAATCACCCACAAGAAACCTAACAACAAAAACTCTTTGCATAGTCGAAAAGTTTAGGTAAATAACGAAGACGTCTTCTGTAAAGTTTCCCTGTGATGGGATTTCCCTTTTGGCTCTAAGTTTTAGTTGTTTTTTTTAGAAGAAGAAGCATAAGTTTATGGCACGGCTAAACAGCATTGCATATTCGTCATGCAACTTTTATTATCAGGAATTCTAAATATACATGTAAACAATTATATACATGATTCATCATCATCTTCTCCTACTTCTATTGACGCAAAATGGCTGGTTAAGATTTCACCAGTTGTCTCTATCTTGAGCTTTTAAATCAATACTTCTCCATTCATCATCTCCCAGTTCACCCTTCATAGTCCTAAGCCATGTAGGCCTGGGTCTCCCAACTCTTCTAGTGCCTTGGTGAGCCCAGTTGAAAGTTTGGGGGAACTAATCCCTCTTGGGAAATGCGATGAGCATGCCCAAACCATCTCCATCTACCCCTCACTATGAACTCATCCACATATGGAACTCGAGTAATCTCTTATAGATTAGTAGTTAGTAATCAGGATAAGTGATTATCATTATTATCATTATACCTTTCAATTTGCTATTTGCAAAAGTTGTCATATGTACACATTTATAAATGCATATTCAAAAATCGTTAAATGGTTTCCTTGTATAGATAAGGTAAAGGATGATATGGAGAGAAGAGGTTTGTGTGAAAGAGGATGCCTTTGATAGAAGGCATTGGAGAGGGCACAGTAGGCAACCGGCCCCTTAATGTAGGGATAACGGTTGGGAAGAAGAGTTTTCTTGAATAGTGGGGAGGGCTCTTGGGGAACATTACTCACAAGATGTTACTGTCACAGTCAAATTTTAACTGCGTAAGAGTGCATAAACCTCTCTACAAAAAACCCGTACTGTAGTCTTGGCCACTTCAATACAATGCATGATTTACCTGAATATCTATAGCATATTTGCTTATGGAGTCTTGTGCATGATTAAGTGTTGTGAATCCTTTGGGGTATGAAATGTGGACTAAAAACGAATGCATTTGTTGTTGTTGTTGTTGTTGTTGTAAAGACATTAAAAAAATGAAACAATACTAACTAGAATGGCACTCAAATTGAAACAATTGTAACTAGAATGGCACTCAGTAGAGTGCAGACCTCCGCCGCGGCAGCTTATTACTCAACCTTTTGCTTGACCGTGACCTTGACCTTCCAAAACCTGATCATTTCCAGATTTTTACATACCAGTTAATCCCTGCAAATTTCATTACTCTATGATTAAAATTGTGACCAGGAAGCTGTTCACAAACAAACACACAAAAACAGGGGGTATAACATAACCTCCTTCCAACCTCCTTGGCGGAGATAAAAAACCAGCAAAACTTACAAAACAGCCTACAAAATATCCAAAATAAGTAAACCCCCTTTTTTATTACATAGTACACAAGACACCTACACGTTCTTGTATTTATTGCCTTCACGCAGTGTATTTCCCAGCGAACGTGCCTTGTATACATGGCAGGTACACGTGTATACATTCATCCATTCATTTGCATTTATGGTAATGAACCGGTGTGAGGACACGCGAGGGAAAACATGAATATTAAACGACCCAATGTTTATGTATATCTTTAGCACATAAAATACGTAAAATGCGATTAAGCTGATATCACCTCGGGCGTTATTTGAAGGAAGGAGGGAGGGAGGGAGGGAGGAGGAGGAGGAGGAGGAGGGAGGAGGAGGGAGGGAGGGAGGAGGAGGAGGAGGAGGAGGGAGGAGGAGGAGGAGGAGGAGGAGGTGAGGGAGGGAGGGAGGGAGGGAGGGAGGGAGGGAGGGAGGGAGGGAGGAGGAGGAAGAAGAAAGGTCAAGTAAAAGCACAAGGAAAGGAGAAGGATAGATGGGAAATGTTGTTGTTACCTTCGAAAACGAAATTGGAAGGGGGTTATGTTTCAACCCCTGTTTGTGTGTTTGTCTGTTTGTGACTAATTTCCTGTCCAATGATTAAATTTTGGAAGGTCAAGGTCAAAGGGCAAGGTCACGGTCAAGCAAAATGTCCAATTCACGTACTCAATTAAAGTTTGGATATCGTTGTGACAGAGACTTCAAACGTGGTTCATATTGGAGTGTATGAAAATCCACACCAATTAATACATGTTAAGGTCAAAGGTCAAGGTCGAGAAATAAGCTAAAACTGATAAATAAAGGGTACCGAAATAAGGGAATAAAAGTATTAATATGAAAAGTATTGGGTATGGCACTCTCGAGAGTGGCACAACAGACGTAAGAATATAGGACACAAGATTAAGATGGCAAAGGAGGATGGAGATGAGTAGAACCATTGGCGATGAGGAATCTGAAGAGGAAGTAGATGGATGCTGCAGGCGTAAAGGAGGAGGAAGGATGATGGGGAAGAGGAGAGGTTGGGATGCTGGGGAAGAGGAGGGATTGAGATAGGATGCTTGGGAAGAAAAGGGACCGAGATAGGATGCTGGGGAAGGGGAGGGGATGAGATAGGATGCTGGGGAAGAGGAGGGATTGAGATAGGATGCTTGGGAAGAGGATGAGCTGAGATAGGATGTTGTGGAAAAGGAGGGATAGGATGGTGAGAATTAGGAGAGGGATAGGATACTGAGGAAGAGGAGAGACTAGGATAGGATGCTGGGGAAGAAAAGGGGATGAGATAGGATGCTGGGGAAGAGGATGGATTGAGATAGGATGCTAGGGAAGAGGAAGGACTGAGATAGAATGTTGGGGGAAGAAGAAGGGATGATATAGGATGTTGGGGAAGGGGAGGGGCTGGGATAGAGGAGGAGCTGAGATATAATGTTGGGGAAGAGGAGGGTTTGAGATATGCTGGGGAAGAGGAGGGGCTAAGATAGGATGCTGGGGAAGAGGATGGATTGAGATAGGATGCTGGGGAAGAGGATGAGCTGAGATAGGATGTTGTGGAAAAGGAGGGATAGGATGGTGAGAATTAGGAGAGGGATAGGATACTGAGGAAGAGGAGAGACTAGGATAGGATGCTGGGGAAGAGGAGAGACTAGGATAGGATGCTGGGGAAGAGATATTGGGCTAGGATGCTGGGGAAGAGAAGAGGCTGGGCTAGGATACTGGGGAAGAGAGGTTGGAATAGGATGCTGGAGAAGAGAGATTAAGATAGGATACTGGGAAAGAGAGTATCTAGGATGCCGGGGAAGAGCAGGAGGAGAAGGAGGATGAGGGATACTGGGGAAGAGGAAGAGCGGAGGCTGCGGGCTGCTGGTGGGAGGTGGTGACCGTAATTCTAAAGAGTTAGAAAAGTTTGGGGGAGAAAAGTTTAGGTCTCCGACGGCCTCCCTTCAGAGACATTAGGAGCATCAACGATAAATGAAGTTTCCAGGGAAGTTATGACTTTGTTTACATCGTTGTCGCATAGTTAGCTTTTGTCTGACGATCAAATTGACTTGATCATTTTTTATCTTTGGCTCTTCGGGATCATAAAGGATATGGAGGGTGTAAGCATGCAGAGAGAGAGAGAGAGAGAGAGAGAGAGAGAGAGAGAGAGAGAGAGAGAGAGAGAGAGAGAGAGAGAGAGAGGTGGGGTCTTAATACCTGGTAAGCATAATGTCCTAATATATTTAGAGAGAGAGAGATTAAAACCTTCATGTTTGGTATGTATTAGGTTCTTATATATCTAAACTTGAGAGAGAGAGAGAGAGAGATGAGAGAGAGAGAGAGAGAGAGAGAGAGAGAGAGAGAGAGAGAGAGAGAATTAAAACCTTCATGTCTGATAAGCATTAGTTTCTTATATATTCAAATTTCTATAATAAAATCACAATATTGTGACTGCCACACTTCTTACTCATTTTAATTTTACTCTGCAGTGTGCGTACTTAATATTATAATTAACCTCTTCCTCCTCTCTATTTCTTACATTATTTCTTTTCCTCCACTTCCCATCGCAGGCCAATTTCTTCCTGGTTTTACTACCAGATACCTCCAATACTTTCCTCTTTTATAACCTCCTTATCTTCTCTCACATTCATGACCTTAATCCTCCACTTTGATGTGACCCAATGCACCCGACCTTTTTTCCCCTTACCTAAATCCAAAGGCATTGCCTAAAGTTCCCCTTCCCTTCATAGTGACCAAATACCTCCTCCTCTTTGACCTTCAACGACTCCCCCACCTTTCTCCCCTTACCTGAATCCAAAAGCATTGCCTAAAGTCCCCCTTCCCTTCATAGTGACCCAATGACTCCCCCACCTTTCTCCCCTTACCTGAATCCAAAGGCATTGCCTAAAGTTCCCCCTCCCTTCATAATGACCCAATGACTCCCCCACCTTTCTCGACTTTCCTGAATCCAAAGGCATTGCCTAAACTCCCCCCTTCCCTTCATAGTGACCCAATGACTCCCCCAACTTTCTCCCCTTACCTGAATCCAAAGGCATTGCCTAAAGTCCCCCTTCCCTTCATAGTGACCCAATGACTCCCCCACCTTTCTCCTCTTACCTGAATCCAAAGGCATTGCCTAATCTCCCCCCTTCCCTTCATAGTGACCCAATGACTTCCCCACCTTTCTCCCCTTACCTGAATCCAAAGGCATTGCCTAAAGTTCCCCTTCCCTTCATAATGACCCAATGCCTCCCCACCTTTTTTTCCCTTACCTAAATCCAAAGGCATTGCCTTTACTCCCCCTTCCCTTCATAGTGTTCCAATCCCCCAATTTTTCCCTTACCTAAATCCAAAGGCATTGCCCAAACTCCCCCCTTCACTTCATAGTGTCCCAATCCCCCAGTTTTTCTCTTACCTACATCCAAAGGCATTGCCTTAACTCCCACTTCCCTTCACAATGACCCAATACTTCCCCCCTCATTTTCCCTTACCTAAATCCAAAGGCATTGCCCCCTTTCCCTCTCCCCTTGCCAAAATTCCCCTTCCCCTCTTGCTCTCCTTGTCACCCCGGCTGATCTTCAAAACGACCCAGCAAGTTGGTGCTGGGCAATCTAGCGAAATCTCCCAAGACAGGCCAGATCCCCCATCTGCATTGCAAATTGATCAGTTTGTTGTCTCCTCCATCCTTCCAAAACCGTGGTCCTTCCTTCCTTCCTTCCTTCCCTCTTTTCCTTCTCTTCCAACTCCATCTCTTCCCTGACCCCTACAGCCAGCATCAACGTCTATTTGCTCCCCCTCGATGTACCACAATTTCTTCGCCCCCTATCTCTCAATTATCTACTGGGGTCGGTGGCTGTGACTACAGATAAGGCCCGGTCGTCTAGTAGTTAACATATAACTAAATACAATTCTGTATCTAAATACAAGAGGAAGACAAACGCACACATGTACATAGACTCGACCCTTTCATAATGATTTGGTTTACGAGAGGAGCCCAGCTGTCAAGTGTTGAATGGGCAAAGCGAAAGGTCTAAAGCTCTGTTTTGAACGCAAGCAGATGAGTTTGTCGAACCAATTAAGCAGGGGTCTCTTCTCAGCTTGATATCTCGAGCACCAAGAGGTTGATTCTCATCAGGTTCAGATACAATTTAGGGGTAAACATGACATTTCATAACAGATGTTGGAATTTTAAACTATAAGTTAAAGAAAATTTATTAAGGCTTGCAAATGTTCAGGGGAAAACTGATGTAAAATGTTCTCGGGAACATTGACGTAAAATTTTCTGGAGGAAAACTGAGATAAAATGTTCTCGTGGAAAACTGACGTAAAATGTTCTGTGGAAAACTGATGTAAAATGTTCTCGGGAACATTGACGTAAAATTTTCTGGAGGAAAACTGAGATAAAATGTTCTCGTGGAAAACTGATGTAAAATGTTCTGTGAAAAACTAACGTAAAATTTTGTGGAAAACTGACGTAAAATGTTCTGTGGAAAACTGAGGTAAAATTTCCAGGGGAAAACTAACGTAAAATGTTCTGTGGAAGACTGACGTGATGTAAAAATTGTAATTTTAAAAGTGGATTTATTTCAGATATGAAATAATCTCATGATATCAAAATTAAATTCATTGGGAAAATTTTAAGGTTATGATTAATTATACAGTCAATCTGACTTGTATCTATACTTTGAACAGAGAAACTGACCAAAAAACACAATACTATACTCAATATTTTTTAATGAGGCGCATTTGCTCTGACTCGCAGAGATGCCCTTTTAGCTCGGAAAAGTTTCCTACTATCTGACTGGTTAGAATTATCTTATCCAACAAATCAGCTAGCAATAAATTTTTCCGAGTTAAAAGGGCACCCTTGTAAGTCAATGCATTTGCACCGACTCGCCGGAGTGTCCTTTTAGCTCGGAAAAGTTTCCTACTAGTTGATTGGTTAGAATTATTTTGTCCAACCAATCAGCTAGCAAGAAGCTTTTCCGAGCTAGAAGGGCACCCCTATGAGTCAATGCATTTGCACAGACTCGCCGGAGTGCCCTTTTAGCACGGAAAAGTTTCCTACTGGTTGATTGGTTAGAATTATTTTGTCCAACCAATCAGCTAGCAATAAACCTTTCCGAGCTAAAAGGGCACCCCCTACAAGTCAGTGCAAAAGCGCCTCATTAAAAAAAATAGAGTATAATGTCAAAGCAAAACGCAAACATCAAACTTCTACAATTACTCTTCATTCCTCATTGTGAAAAATCAATAATTTCTCAAAACATCTCAATAAAGTTTCTAATTTTTACTTAGGTAAACACGCTCTGAGAAACGTTCAAGGACATTTTTGAAAAAAAAAAAAAAAAAAAAACACACACACACACACACACAATTTCGATTCTTGCATGCATATAAAATCATATCAGCCCTGCCCTTCATATCAGCTTGGCATGCAATCCCAAGAGTACCAGCAGACCAAATATTGTGATACAGAATTACCCAATATTTCTGTTGGACGTTTACACTTACGGTTCCAAAATATGGAGACATTCAATTTTGAGAGAGAGAGAGAGAGAGAGAGAGAGAGAGAGAGAGAGAGAGAGAGAGAGATTAATTTGGCATCAATAACTTTTGTAAATGTTTAAGACTTTGAATTTGTTAAAAGCATATATCCTGCCTAGCAATCTACTGGACCGGGATTCGAGAGCAGCTCAAGCTCAATAATTTCTTGCAGTCTGACACCTCGTCATCCTTATGAGCTAAAGAAAGGGGTTTTGGGAAGCCTAAAGGTTTACCTACTGAGTCATCAGCAGCCATTACCTGGCTCTCCCTGGTGCTAGCTCGATGGAAAGGAGGTTTGGGCACTGATATTGTGTATATTTAAACCGTCTCTAAGGCATCGGCACTGTCCCTTGTCTCTGCCATTCATGAGTGACCTGTAAAACATTAAAACCAATCTTGGTTAGTCTCTAGGACCTTGTCACTGTCCTGTGTCTCTGCCATTCATGAGTGACCTGTAAAACATCAAACCCAATCTTGGTTAGTCTCTAGGGCATTGTCACTGTCCCTTGTCTCTGCCATTCATGAGTGACCTGTAAAACGTTAAACCAATCTTGGTCAGTCTCTAGGGCATTGTCACTGTCCCTTGTCTCTGCCATTCATGAGTGACCTGTAAAACATTAAACCAATCTTGGTCAGTCTCTAGGGCATTGTCACTGTCCCTTGTCTCTGCCATTCATGAGTGACCTGTAAAACATTAAACCAATCTTGGTCAGTCTCTAGGGCATTGTCACTGTCCCTTGTCTCTGCCATTCATGAGTGACCTGTAAAACATTAAAACCAATCTTGGTTAGTCTCTAGGACATTGTCACTGTCCTGTGTCTCTGCCATTCATGAGTGACCTGTAAAACATTAAACCAATCTTGGTCAGTCTCTAGGGCATTGTCACTGTCCCTTGTCTCTGCCATTCATGAGTGACCTGTAAAACATTAAACCAATCTTGGTCAGTCTCTAGGGCATTGTCACTGTCCCTTGTCTCTGCCATTCATGAGTGACCTGTAAAACATTAAAACCAATCTTGGTTAGTCTCTAGGACATTGTCACTGTCCTGTGTCTCTGCCATTCATGAGTGACCTGTAAAACATTAAACCAATCTTGGTCAGTCTCTAGGGCATTGTCACTGTCCCTTGTCTCTGCCATTCATGAGTGACCTGTAAAACATTAAACCAATCTTGGTCAGTCTCTAGGGCATTGTCACTGTCCCTTGTCTCTGCCATTCATGAGTGACCTGTAAAACATTAAACCAATCTTGGTCAGTCTCTAGGGCATTGTCACTGTCCCTTGTCTCTGCCATTCATGAGTGACCTGTAAAACATTAAACCAATCTTGGTCAGTCTCTAGGGCATTGTCACTGTCCCTTGTCTCTGCCATTCATGAGTGACCTGTAAAACATTAAAACCAATCTTGGTTAGTCTCTAGGACATTGTCACTGTCCTGTGTCTCTGCCATTCATGAGTGACCTGTAAAACATTAAACCAATCTTGGTCAGTCTCTAGGGCATTGTCACTGTCCCTTGTCTCTGCCATTCATGAGTGACCTGTAAAACATTAAACCAATCTTGGTCAGTCTCTAGGGCATTGTCACTGTCCCTTGTCTCTGCCATTCATGAGTGACCTGTAAAACATTAAAACCAATCTTGGTTAGTCTCTAGGACATTGTCACTGTCCTGTGTCTCTGCCATTCATGAGTGACCTGTAAAACATTAAACCAATCTTGGTCAGTCTCTAGGGCATTGTCACTGTCCCTTGTCTCTGCCATTCATGAGTGACCTGTAAAACATTAAACCAATCTTGGTCAGTCTCTAGGGCATTGTCACTGTCCCTTGTCTCTGCCATTCATGAGTGACCTGTAAAACATTAAAACCAATCTTGGTTAGTCTCTAGGACATTGTCACTGTCCTGTGTCTCTGCCATTCATGAGTGACCTGTAAAACATTAAACCAATCTTGGTCAGTCTCTAGGACATTGTCACTGCCCCTTGTCTCTGCCATTCATGAGTGACCTGTAAAACATTAAACCAATCTTGGTCAGTCTCTAGGACATTGTAATTGGCCCTTGTCTCTGTCATTCATGAGTGACCTGTAAAACATCAAACCCAATCATTGGTCAGTCTCTAGGGCATCGTCACTGTCCTGTGTTTCTGCCATTCATGAGTGACCTTTAAAACATTATAACCAATATTGGTCAGTCTCTAGGACATTGTCACTGCCCCTTGTCTCTGCCATTCATGAGTGACCTGTAAAACATCAAACCAATATTTGCCAGTCTCTAGGACATTGTCAGTGTCTTGTCTCTGCCATTCATGAGTGACCTTTGAAACATTATTAATAACCAATATTTGCCAGTCTCTAGGACATTGTCAGTGTCTTGTCTCTGCCATTCATGAGTGACCTTTAAAACATCAAACCAATCTTTGCCAGTCTCTAGGACATTGTCACTGTCCTGTGTCTCTGCCATTCATGAGTTACCTGTAAAACATCAAACCAATCTTTGCCAGTCTCTAGGACATTGTCACTGTCCTGTGTCTCTGCCATTCATGAGTGACCTGTAAAACATCAAAGCAATCTTTGCCAGTCTCTAGGACATTGTCACTGTCCTGTGTCTCTGCCATTCATGAGCAACCTTTAAAACCAATCTTCCCTCTTGAAACCACAAAAACACAAACAACAGATGACAGGAATATATTTCCTCAATGAAAACGCCCCCTTCTGAAGACTACCACAATTCCCTTTACAAGGAAAAGTTAGTCGGTCCATTTTTCATAGAACTTTCGCATTCGTTTGAAGAATAGGAGGCCCACAAATGTGTAAAGAGAGAAACTTGGTAGAGAACCTGGCACTGTCTCGCTATCCAGAAAACATGTCAAAACCACCTGAAACTATTTTAGTTTTCTTATCATTTTGGAAGGAAGTGGGCTCTCTCTCTCTCTCTCTCTCTCTCTCTCTCTCTGGAAGCGTTTAAAATGTAGTTCTCTCTCTCTCTCTCTCTCTCTCTCTCTCTCACTGGAAGCTTTAAAATGTAGCTCTCTCTCTCTCTCTCTCTCTCTCTCACTGGAAGCTTTTAAAATGTAGGATATGCATTTGGAGCAATGATTATACTGTAATTTTGGTCTCATCTAAGCGTTTGAAACGTTATAAATTCAATCTGAGCAGTGATTTTTTCTGTAATTTTAGTTTTGTTGAAGTGTTTTAAACGTTACAGATGTATTCTGAGCAATGATCTTTCTGTAATTTTAGTCCTCTGGAAGCGTTTTAAAGGTTATAGATGAATTCTGAGCAATGATCGTATAGTAATTTCATTCTTGAAGCGAAGTGAGTTCTCTCTCTCTCTCAACTCTCTCTCTCTCTCTCTCTCTCTCTCTCTCTCTCTCTTATATCATTCTATGACTTCCCCAACTCTCCCACATTTTAGAAGAGGATGAACGAACTACTTGTTGGAACTTCTCATTTCTGTTTTTTTTTTTTCCTTTCACGATTGGAACAACTTTCAGAAAGTTGAAGCAAGTTGTTGACAAAGACCTCTCTCTCTCTCTCTCTCTCTCTCTCTCTCTCTCTCGTATCATAAAACTTTTAAAGTAAAATACTCCTCTCTCGGTCTCTTCTCTTCTCTCGTTCCATAAAACTTATAAGTCTCTCTCTCTCTCTCTCTCTCTCTCTCTCTCACCATAAAACTTTTAAAAGTAAAATACTCCTCTCTCGGTCTCTTCTCTTCTCGTTCCATAAAAACTTATAAGTCTCTCTCTCTCTCTCTCTCTCTCTCTCTCTCTCTCATTCCATAAAACCTTTAAAAGTAAAACACTTCTCTCTCTCTCTCTCTCTCTCTCTCTCTCTCTCTCTCTCTCATCTTTGTCCAAGACCAGCATATAGACAACTAACTATTTTTCTTTTTATGAAAACTCTCTTGATAATGATTTCCTATCTCGCCCTTGTTTCTATACGATATTTACTACCACAATAATACAAACAGACTTCATAAACCTTCCCCTAAGTCAAAACACGAAGACCGATATAATCATAAAAGCAAAACCCTAACGTAACTTTTATGGAAAACCATAAAAGTCAAGATCTAATATACCTAGAAATGTTTTCCTCAGAATTGTGGTCAAATACTTATGATTACAACAGAAAATATGCCACTAATATTGTTGGACCTTAATGTTTCCTTGTGTTAGTCTTAAATCTATTACCGATAGTAAATAATCTTTAGCCGTTATGCCAAGAGAAAATGTTAAGATGTGGTGAGCATATTTATATGTATATGCTTTCATGATTATACATATACATATATACAAATATATAAACTACATATACATAATGTATGTGTACATAATTATATATATATATATATATATATGTGTGTGTGTGTGTGTGTGTGTATAAATACTGCTTACACACACACACACACACACACATATATATATATATATATATAAATATATATATATAAATGTAAATATAAACATAAATATATATATATATATATATATATTATCTGAATATATAATACATATAGACACTAAAATTATATATTCTATGCACATATTCATATTCATATATATATATATATATATATATACATACACAAACATACACACACAACAAAAGATGCACAAAGAAAAAAATACAGCAAAAGTAATCAAGCTAACACCGAAACACGGACTCTTTCTAAATGTTTTTTGATAAGATCAAGACGATAGTCTCCATAGGCCTCTCGGGAGAGATAACACACAAACATAAACGCACACACGAACACACGCTATAGACATTCGAAGCTTTTGAAATCTTGCGTATCTTTGTTCTTTATCTTTTACAAGGATGTCATTTTAGGTTTGCGTTCACTTTATCTTTAACTAGAATGTATTTTAAGGTTTGCGTTCACTTTATCTTTTACTAGAATGTATTTTAAGGTTTGCGTTCACTTTATCTTTTACTAGAATGTATTTTAAGGTTTGCGTTCACTTTATATTTTACTAGAATGTGTTTTAAGGTTTGCGTTCACTTTATCTTTTACTAGAATGTATTTTAAGGTTTGCGTTCACTTTATCTTTTACTAGGATGTCATTATAAGTGTGCGTTCACTTTATCTTTTACAAGTAAGTCTTTTAAGATTTGCTTTCAGTTATTTTTTACTAGTATGTCTTTTAAGATTTGCGTTCACTTTATTTTCTACTCGGATGTCATTTTAGGTTTGCGTTCACTTTATCTATTACTAGTATGTATTTTAAGCTTTGCGTTCACTTTATATTTTACACGGATGTCATTTAAGATTTGCGTTCACTTTAATATTTACACAGATGTCATTTAAGCTTTGCGTTCACTTTATCTTTTACTCGGATGTCATTTTAGGTTTGCGTTCACTTTATTACTAGTATGTCTTTTAAGCTTTGCGTTCGCTTTATTCTTTACTCGGATGTCTTTTAAGCTTTGCGTTCACTTTATCTTTTACTAGTCTGTCTTTTAAGCTTTGAGTTCTCTTCATCTTTTACAAGGATGTCTTTTAAGATTTGCGTTCACTTTATTTTTTACACGGATGTCATTTAAGGTTTGCATTCACTGTTATCTTTTACTAGGATGTCATTTTAGGTTTGCGTTCAATTTATCTTTTACTAGTACGTCTTTTAAGATTTGCGTTCACTTTATTTTATTACTCGGATGTCATTTTAGGTTTGCGTTCATTTTATCTATTACTAGTATGTATTTTAAGCTTTGCGTTCACTTTATCTTTTACTAGTCTGTCTTTTAAGCTTTGAGTTCTCTTCATCTTTTACTAGGATGTCCTTTAAGCTTTGCGTTCACTTTATCTTTTACACGGATGTCATTTTAGGTTTGCATTCACTGTTATCTTTTACTAGTATGTCATTTTAGGTTTGCGTTCACTTTATCTATTACCAGAAGGCTGTGGTTACGAAAAGGGGTAGCGCTATAGAGGGTTGAATATGTGTGCGCATGTCTAAATATTCAGCCATCATTATTGACGGATCACGTACACTATAGTCCATTTCTTTTATCGAGGCAGATTTACACCGACTCGCAGCGGTGCCCTTTTAGCTCAGAAAAGTTTCCTGATCGCTGATTGGTTAGAATGATCTCGTCCAACCAATCAGCGATCTAGAAACTTTTCCGAGCTAAAATGGCACCGCTGCGAGTCGGTGCAAATCTGCATCGCTAAAAGAAATTGACTATAGTAAATAAATATTCGCAAATCTACACGTGCCATGGACAGATATCATACATACACGTGTTGAAAATCACTTTATGGTAAACAGCTTGGCCGATAGTCATTGCTTTCGAAAATCACTTTATGGTAAACAGCTTGGCCGATAGACATCGCTTTCCAAACCCTTCGGGTCTGTCCTTTGATTAAACGATATCATATAATACACTCGAGATTAAATGCATTTAAATCGCCTCTTTATGTTATTGATTTGCGATTAAATTTACCAATGAGGCTATTAGAGTCCTTATCTCTTAATGACGTCTTTCTCCATTGCGAAATAAGAGATGGGTTCGAGAAAAAGCAGAATTTACTTCGGTGAAAATGGTTTTATTTATATTTTTATCAAAATGAAATAGAATTTCAGTGAAAATTTTATACATTTTATTTTTATCAAGATGCAGAATTTATTTCAGGGAAAGTGATTATTTATATATATATATATATATATATAAGGATCATAGGGAGACGCTAAAGAAAGGACAAGTCAGATATATATATATATATATATATAAGGATCATAGGGAGACGCTAAAGAAAGGACATGTCAGATATATATATATATATATACATATATATATATACATATATATATATATATATATATAAGGATCATAGGGAGACGCTAAAGAAAGGACATGTCAGATATATGTGTATATATATATATATATATATATGCACTCATTTATATACTTCATAAAGAAAATAAATCAGAACACAAAACTGTTTATGTAATTTATATCCTATTGAACTGCTCTCTCTCTCTCTCTCTCGTCTCTCTCTCTCTCTCTCTCTCTTATCAGATGTCACGTTTCCATGTCTACAAGTTCCTACCCCTCCAGTCATTCAACTCTCAATTCGGTTCCTTATCGGCTTTTCAATCATTCCATTCTTTGACAAGAGCGGTGATATACAGGAGAGTAGGGGAAGACTCGCTCATGGAAACAGAATTCAAGTACAAAGGAGTTTTCCATCGAGTTTAGACGTACTTCAAACACTCCTTGGAATAGTTCGTTTGTGATTCTTAAAGGATATGAACTAGTTTTCAGGAATTGTTTTTTTTTTTTTTTCAGGGAAAATTTTGATATGTGTGAGTTTGCAGGGAAATTTTTTTTTTCAGGGAAATTTCTAAGGATATGTACGAGTGTTCAGGGATTTTTTTTTTCAGGGAAATTTTTAAGGATATGTACTAGTTATCAGGGATGAATATGTAAGAGTTTTAAGAGAATTTTTTTTCTTATTTCTGGGTAATTTTTATTGATATGCACAAGTTTTAAGATTTTTTTTTTCGTTTCGGGGAACTTTTTTAAGGATACGTACGAGTTTTAAAAGAATGTTTTTTTTTTTTTTTTTTTTTTCAGGGGAATTTTTTATTGATATCTACGACTTTTCAGGGAATTTATTGTTTGAAGAGAATTGTTATGGATATCTAAAAGCTTCAAGAGAATATTTTTGTTTTAAAGGATTTTCAAGGGCACCTACAACTTTTAAGAGAATTTCAAAGGACATCCACAGGCTCTAAGAGGATTTCTTAAAAGTATATCTACAAGTTTTAAGAGAAATCTTTGAGGAGACCTACAAGTTTTAAGAGAAATTTTTAAGGACATCTGCAATTTTCAAGAGAATCTTTTAAGAACACCAAGTTCAGAGTTTTTTTTTAAAGAACATCTAAAAGCTTTAAGAGAATTTCAAAGGACATCCACAAGCCCTAAGAGAATTTTTTAAAGAACATCTAAAAGTTTTAAGAGAATTTCAAAGGACATCCAGAAGCTCTAAAATTATTTTTTAAAGGTATATCTAAAAGTTCCAGGAATATTCCAGCAAGGGATTCTGGAATCGGCTCGAGGTGTTGAAATCTAAAGTTTGTTGAATATTCTGCAAAGTTCCCTAAACTTGCTTTGAACTTCAGTTTCTGGTTAAATGTTGGACACGTGGACCTAGACTCCATCTCCTAAATGATAAAAAAATGTTCTTCCGTCACCTGCTTCTTCCGTGAATATATTTGCCTGATATATTACGTTTTATTGTTCAAACAATAGGTTATGATAATTTTCATCTTTCATATATCATGTAGGCCTATGGAGTATAAAGGGTTTCCTGCATTTTCATACTAAAATATTAATTTAATAATTCTTTAGAATAATGAAATCATAAGCAAAACCAATTTTAGTTTAATGGTTTAAAGGTCACTCATGAATGGCAAAGGCTAGGGGCAGTGACAATACCCTAGCACGACAATTCCCAAGAGACTTATCATATATATATATATATATATATATATATATATATTTCAAATAAGCCATATATATTAACACATTAAAGTCTGGATTCTCTTAACAACCTCGGGATCAGAGCCCCAGGCGAAATCACTCAAAGACTATAGTATCTGTCCGGCTGGGCTTTGATCCCTGGTCCAGGATACTTGCGTGACATTGACCATACCGCTCAGCCACGAAGATATATATATATATATATATATATATATAATATATATATACTTCTTGTATACACACACTTATGTTGCGTCCAAAGACCTCTCTACCAAGCTAGGACCGGGAGGGCCAAACAATGGCTGTTGATGACTCAGCATGTAGAACTATAAGCTCCCCCAGATCCCAGCCCCCAATTTTTAGCTCCCAAGGATGGTGAGGTTGCAGACACTACAAGAGACTATAGACCTTGCCCTGGGTCTCTAATCCCAGTCCAGCAGACCGCCAAGCAAGGACATTCCCAACAGGCTACCACAACCCTGTAGTTTTAACTAAATTTGGAAAAATAAACTGAAAAAAACTACATCACGTAACGGGCGATCTGTGATAAGAATAAATTATCAGATAAAAATTTGGAAAAATTAACTGAAAACCTGCATTTCTTAACAAGCCTTTGTATCCACAATTCTCAAAGGTGAAGGGGTGGCTCGTAAGGGGGGCTTGGGGCAGAGGGCCTACCTAGGGGATTGGGGAGGGGGGGGGGGGGCCTGGTTGACGGTAGGCGCTTCCGTGGTTTTGTCGCCATTGTGCAGTTAGTTGGGCGGTTATCTCGCTCCAGATCGGCGGTATGGCCTATAGTAAACCCGAAAAGTTATCTTGTTAGGGGGACTTTTGTTGCCTCTCTGGGAATTAAAGTTCAGGAGGCTAAATAAAAGGAGAGAGAGAGAGAGAGAGAGAGCAGCAAAGGGCGATTGTGTGGTCGACGTCGTCCTCTTGGGCGATGTGAAAAGGAAGAAATAGACCCCCAAAAAGGAGACGATCTTCGTGTGACAACAAAAAGGTTTACGATTTTTTTTTTAAAGAAGAAACACCAAAAACGAGAACGGTACAAATTGCCAGCTGAGAGTTTTTGTCTGGGAAGTAATGGAGTTCATCTCTTACAACTGACTATCTTATTCTTAGGATTTAATTAAGTTGCAACATTCCAAAAATACTGACATGAATTTCAAACTCGATAGCTTCTATGGTAGCTGCTACTTCACTATCCTTGTGACCCAAGGAAAGGGGGGGAGGTTGTTTGAGGGAGCCCATAGGTCTATCCGCTGGAATTTCGGTATTTCAAATCAGATATGGTGACCGATGTGGTAACGTTCCTCATCGATGAACGCCTGTATACTGCACGGTACACACATGCACAAACGCAAAAGCCACTGGTGTATTATGAAAAAGAGAGAGAGAGAGAGAGAGAGAGAGAGAGAGAGAGAGAGAGAGAGAGATCGTTTGAGAAATTCTAATACATTCATACACTATGTATAATTGCATAATATAACATAACTAGGGGGGCACTCAGTAGAGCGCAGACCTCCGACGCGGCAGCTTATTTCTCGACCTTTTGCTCGACCTTGACCTTGACCTTTGAGCTTAACATGTATTAATTGGCGTGGATTTTCATACACTCAAATATGAACCAAGTTTGAAGTCTATGTGACAAAGATGTCCAAACTTATGGCTGAATACGTGAATTGGACATTTTGCTTGACCGTGACCTTGACCTTTAACCCTGACATTCCATAATTTAATAACTTCCAGCTTTTTACATAACAGTTAATCTCTGCGAGTTTCATTTCTCTACTATTAGAATTGTGGCCAGAAAGCTGTTCACAAACAAACACACACACACACAGGGTGTAAAACACAACCTCCTCCCAACTTCGTTGACGGAAGTAATCAAAACAAATTTCTAAAAAATCAAAAGATAAAAAAAAAACAGACACCATTCGAGAAATACCTGACGTGGAAGACACACACACTGCTTGACTTTAAAACACGAGAGAAGACGAGGAGGTGTGGGGGGGAGGAGGTGGAGGCAAACACACTCGAAAAGTCTCAAGTGACATATGTGGTGATAAACAAGCCAGACGTTTCCCGAAGCCCCGTTTCCTCTCGCCTCACAGACTTGGAATAATGGATGGAGAACAACCCATTTTCCAGTAAACAGACGCAAGCCAACCAGCAGTCCTAGTCAGTCAGTCAGAGCCACTGCTGGAATCCAGCTTCCAGTGGAAAATCAAAACACGATCGGTTGAAAATGCAGTGATGGCTAGGTGTTGGGAGGTCTGTTTTGGCGATTTTTTTTTCTTTTTTTAAGGGATGCTGTTTTTTTTTTTTAGGGGGGGAAAGATTGATTCATGGAAACTCCCATATATAATAAGGAGCAACTGTTTGGTTATATATATATATATATATATATACATTTATCTATCATATATCTATCATATATATATATATACATACATTTATCTATCATATATATATATATATATATATATACATACATACATATATCTATCTATCTATGTATCTATATATATATATATATATATATACACAAGTCTTTCTCAAAATAATACATTTTCTCTTTGCTTCGAATTGCACATTTCCTATTAGACTCCAAATAATGTATTCTTCCTTTGCTTTGAATTCCAAAGAATATCCTTTAGGAATGACAAATCCATTGCTGAATTCAACATCAATTAATCAAACTGAAATTATTTCCCCCAGAGGCGTCAGGAGACTTAAAAAACAATTCGTTGGTGAGTATCAGTTAGGAACCATAAGCTTTAATTAAAAGAACTGTCCCACATGCATTAAGAGTGTTCTAATTTATCAAACTTTTCTAATAATGTGGTTCGCTTAAAAGTTACCTCATTCATTTGTAATTCCACTATCATATAATTTCATTCGTTTCTTATTTGTTTTTCAAAATTTCTAGATTTATGAAATTTAGGCCAATGCGTTGGGGGCCTTTTCATGACATACTTTTATTCGTTTTATTTCTTCTACTAATTCACGAATTTATGGAATTTGAATCATAAAGCCAGTCGTTGGGGGCCTAGGGTACCATTCAGTACCAAAGAACAACATTAAGTAAAAAGTTGAGAGACTAGTCAGTAAGATGGAGGAAAGGAAGAGGGAACAAGGGTAAATAGAAAGCTAACAAGTGGGTGCAGCTAGAGGAACAATGGGAAGATCTTTTAGTACTGTCAACGGTCCAATTGGCGAGGAGCACTGTCGGCAATGCCTCCATATCATTTCCATGATTTCCATAAAAGACGGATATTAGAAAAATGCAACTTTCTTCAACAGAATTCTACAGAGGTAAATAACTTCTGAACAATTTTACAGAAGTAAATAAAATCTCCTGAACAATTCTACAGGAGTATATAACTTCTCCTGTACAATTTTACAGAAGTAAATAACTTCTCCTGAACATTCTACAGAAGTAAATAAAATCTGAACAATTCTACAGAAGTAAACAACTTCCCCTGTACAATTTTACAGAAGTAAATAACTTCTCCTGAACAATTCTACAGAAGTAAACAACTTCTGAACAATTCCACTGACGTAATCAACTTCTGAACAATTCTACAGTAGTAAATAAATTCTCCTGAACAATGCTACAGAAGTAAATAAATTCTCCTGAACAATTCTACAGAAGTAAACAACTTCTGAACAATTTAACAAAAGTAAATAAATTCTCTTGAAGATTTCTACAGAATTAAATAACTTCAGAAGTATTCTACAGACGTAAATAAATTCTCCTGAACAATTCTACAGAAGTAAATAACTTCTGAACAATTTTACAGAAGTAAATAAATTCTCTTGAAGATTTCTACAGAAGTAAATAACTTCAGAAGAATTCTACAGAAGTAAATAAATTCTCTTGAACAATTCTACAGAAGTAAATAATTTCTGAACAATTCCACAGAAGTAAATAAAATCTCCTGAACAATTCTATAGACGTAATCAACTTCGGAACAATGCTACAGAATTAAATAAATTCTGAACAATTCTACAAAGTAAACATCTCGTGAACAATTCTACAGAAAATAACTTCTGAACAATCCAACAAAAGTAAACACTTCATGATCAAATCTACAGAAAGAAATAACTTCAGAACAATTCTAAAAAGTAAAAAAAATTAAAAGACTTCTACAGGAATAAATGAATTACAAAAACTACAAAATTTCTTATAATCTAAATAAAATACAACAAATCATCTTCGTTATCCACAGATTTAAAGAAAATCCACACGTCACTTGACATCGACACTAATTGAAAAAGATGAATCATTTTTCTTTTGGAACATCGTTCCAAAACGAAGTAAAACTTGGTTCAAGAATCTCTTCACCTCTCATCCTCCAACTTCATGGGAGTAAGGAGCATTATTTAGAGAGGGAGGAGAAATGAGTGGGAGGAAAAATGAGTGGGAGGAGAAGAGTGGGAGGAGAAAAGTGGGAGGAAAATGAGTGGGAGGAGAAAAGAGTAGGAGGAAAAAAGAGTAGGAGGAGAAATGAGTAGGAGGAGAAAAGTGGGAGGAAAATGATTGAGAGGAGAAAAGTGGGAGGAAAATGATTGAGAGGAGAAAAGTGGGAGGAAAATGAATGGGAGGAGAAAAGAGTAGGAGGAGAAAAGTGGGAGGAAAATGAGTGAGAGGAGAAAAGTGGGAGGAAAATGTGTGGGAGGAGAAAGAGTAGGAGGAGAAAAGAGTAGGAGGAGAAAAGTGGGAGGAAAATGAGTGGGAGGAGAAAAGAGTAGGAGGAAAAAAGAGTAGGAGGAGAAATGAGTAGGAGGAGAAAAGTGGAGGAAAATGATTGAGAGGAGAAAAGTGGGAGGAAAACGAATGGGAGGAGAAAAGAGTAGGAGGAGAAAAGTGGGAGGAAAATGATTGAGAGGAGAAAAGTGGGAGGAAAATGATTGAGAGGAGAAAAGTGGGAGGAAAACGAATGGAGGAGAAAAGAGTAGGAGGAGAAAAGTGGGAGGAAAATGATTGAGAGGAGAAAAGTGGGAGGAAAATGAATGGGAGGAGAAAAGAGTAGGAGGAGAAAAGTGGGAGGAAAATGAGTGAGAGGAGAAAAGTGGGAGGAAAATGTGTGGGAGGAGAAAAGAGTAGGAGGAGAAAAGTGGGAGGAAAATGAGTGGGAGGAGAAAAGTGTGAGGATAAAAGAGTAGGAGGAGAAAAGAGTAGGAGGGTAAATGAGTAAGAGGGGAAATGAGTAAGGAGGGGAAATGAGTGGGAGGAGAAATGAGAGGGAGGAAAAAAGAGTGGGAGGAGAAAAGAGTAGGAGGGGAAATGAGTAAGAGAGGAAATGAGTGGGAGGAGAAACGAGTAAGAGAAAACAGAGAGAGAGAGAGAGAGAGAGAGAGAGAGAGAGAGAGAGTATGTATGTATAACTTGAAGAAATATACTGTACATATATACACACATATATGTATGTATATATGTATGTGTATATATATATATATATATTATATATATATATAAACCAACCAAAAACGTACAGCAAAACTTAACGCATATCCAAAGTATGAAAAAATACATAATTCATGATAGTCGAATCACATCCATTAGCGATAATCAAATTAAATGTAACAAGAAACTTTTTAGAATATTAATTGTCCCGGGTATTCCAACTTATAAAACGTAGAGTGAATTTTAATGACCGCATGCGGCAAATGACATTTACTTTTATATAAATTATATATAGAATTTCATTCTAAATTATAAAATCATAATGATTATCTTATCGTCCACCAAAGGGCTTGAGTTACATAAGATAATATTATAATTTCAAGATATGTTTTCAAGATAATGCAAGTGATGGTTTCTGTCCTCTACCAGGACAAGGAAGGAAAGTAAATAAATGAATATATATATATATATATATATATATATATACATACATACATATCATTATCATTATGATTAGTCAAGCTACAACCCTAGTTGGAGAAGCAGTAGGATATAATCCCCAAGACTCAAACTGAGAAAAATAGCCCAGTGAGGAAAGGAAATTGGAAATAAATAAACTACATGAGAAGTAATGACTAATTAATATAAAATATGTTAAGAATATCTTGAAATAATTCATAAACATAAAAGAGATCAACAAATTAATAAAACAAAAAGCACATCAGATAAGGTTGAAGTTACAAGAGAGAGAGAGAGAGAGAGAGAGAGAGAGAGAGAGAGAGAGAGAGAGAGAATTTCGACGATGAAAAAAACAATAATTTGTCTGTGTTTTCAATTAAAAGGACCAATTTGCGAAGGGAAATAAAGATAATAAATTATAAATATCTTTCGACCGAAAAATCGAATTTATTATGAGTCAGCTTCATTGAAAATCAAACCAATTTATCTAAAGGAAATGAGAACAGTTCCTCACCTGGGTTGACATCAAAGAATTTATTTACAGTATTTTCAGGATGATAAATGATTAATTTTCGGGGTGTAGGTATTTATGCGTACATTTTTCTTTATGGAATACAGAAAATGTATGCGTACATTTTTATTTATGGAATACAGAAAATGTATGCGTGTATTTTTAATGGAAAACAGAAAATGTATGCGTACATTTTTCTTTATGGAATACAGAAAATGTATGCGTACATTTTTATTTATGGAAAACAGAAAATGTATGCGTGTATTTTTAATGGAAAACAGAAATGTATGCGTATATTTTTATGGACTACACAAAATGTATGCGTGCATATTTCATGGAAAATAGGAAATGTATGGGTATTCTTATGCACAATTTTTTTTTATGGAAAAGAGAAAATGTATGGGTATACTTTTAACAGAAAACAGAAAATGTATGCATACATTTTACATGGAATACAGAAAATGTATGAATACGTCTTATATGGAACACAGAAAATGTATGCATAAATTGTATATGGAATACAGAAAATGTATGCATACATTTTACTTGGGAAAAAAAAATATAAGCATAAATTTTATATGGAATACAGAAAATGTATGCAAACATTTTATATGGAAAACAGAAAATGTATGCATATATTTTCTATGGAAAATAGAAAATGTATGCGGACATTTCTTATGGAAAACAGAAAAATGTATCCGGAAATTTCTTATGGAAAACAGAGAATGTATGCGTATAGTTTTCTGTAAATACAGAAAATTTATACATACATTTTCCTTCACGGAACAGAATTTTTTGCGTACATTTCTCTTTATAGAATACCGATAATCTATGCGTACATTTTCCTCTACTGCAAAATAAGAAATTTCATTAATAAAATGATGAAAGCATTGCAACATACATAAAATTGCCCCAGTATTGATCTAAAGTAATTTCACTTCCTAAATAATCTCCATTATAACCTTGCAAAAAATTACTGAGTTCAAAACTCAAAATATACACAAACATCAAACAATATACAACTAGAGGGAAACTCAGTAGAGCAAAGCTTATTTCTCGACCTTTTCCTCGACCTTGACTTTGACCTTTGACCTTAAGATGTATTAATTGGCGTGGATTTTCATACACTCAAATATGGACCAAGTTTGAAGTCTCTGTGATAACGATGTCCAAACTTATAGTTGATTACGTGAAATGAACCTTTGCTTGACCTTTGACCTTGAACTTCCAAAATATTAATAATTTCCAACTTTTTACATAATGTTAAACCCTACAGTACAAGTTTAATTGCCCTACGATTAAAATTGTGATCAAGACGCTGTTCACAAACAAACAAACAATCATACCCAAAGGTGATAAAACATAACCTCTTTCCAACTTCGTTGGCGGAGCTAACAAATATCACCGTCATAATCATTATTAAAAAAAATCCCTTTTACACAGCATTGAAAGCGATCATTGGCCCGCATTACCGCCCCCCCCAAAAATGACAGGGGAGGAAGTAATAACT
>NC_090768.1:44957393-44962393 GCF_036898095.1 Palaemon carinicauda
CCTGTTTGTGTGATAGTTTTTCTGTGTGTGTTTATTTGTGAACAGCTCCCGGCCACAATTTTAATCGTAGAGTAATGAAACTTGCAGGGATTAATTGTTGTGTAAAAGCTGGAATTAATAAATCTTGGAAGGTCAAGCTCAAATGGCAAGGATACGATAAGCAAGCAAAATGTCCAATTCACGCAACCAGCCATAATTTTTAGGACATCATTACCACAGAGACTTCAAACTTGGTTCATATTTTAGTGTATAAAAACCATGCCAATCAACACGTTAAGATCAAGGTCAAGCAAAAGCTAACAGTTAATCCCTGCAAGTTTCATAACTCTAAGATTAAAATTGTGGCCAGGAAGCTGTTCACAAACAAACACACACACAGGGGGGTCAAACATAACTTCCTTCCAACTTCGTTGCCGGAAGTAATATTCAAATTTTTCGGAGGTTACAGAACGCCAGTCACACACACACAGGGGGTCAAACATAACCTCCTTCCAACTCGTTGCCGGAAGTAAATTTTCAATTTTTCGGAGGTTACAGAGTCCAGTCACAAACACACGGGGGGGGTCAAACATAACTTCCTTCCAACTCGTTGCCGGAAGTAAATTTTCAATTTTTTCGGAGGTTACAGAGTCCCAGTCACAAACACACGGGGGTCAAACATAACTTCCTTCCAACTTCGTTGCCGGAAGTAAATATTCAAATTTTTCGGAGGTTACAGAGCGCCCAGGTGGTCCCGTCCCTCCCTTACTCAGCAGTATCTGCCGGCTATTAAATCATAAATGAAACGACTCGTGGGAAATCGCTCGGAAAACCCATTGGCCTCGTAAAAAGCCGAAGTCAACAGAGCCTCTGAGAAAGAAATACTTTCCGAGCCATTTCTCACATTCTGCGTCGACTCTTTTTAAGCTTCACGAAGATTAAGTGTTAACGCATTGGAAATGGAAATATGCATGATTGAAATAAAGAATATTTTAAGCTTTAAATTTTATGCATTTTCCTATTTAATGGTTCTGTCTGCAGCTTATTTCACGAGCATGTAAACAATTGAAACTATAAATTTATTTAATTTGCAATTAATTATTATCTATCTTTAAGGATAATCATTGTTGTTTATAGTAGACGTTTTACCCGCAAGAGACTACATGAAAATCAGTTGAGAGAGAGAGAGAGAGAGAGAGAGAGAGAGAGAGAATTATGGACTCATAGAAATAACATAACCGAAAAGAAGAAATAGGTTGTAACTACCTCTTTGAGAATCAGCTAAGAGAGAGAGAGAGAGAGAGAGGAGAGAGAGAGAGAGGACTTATCCACGGAGAGAGTGAGTGATTCTTATCCAAGGGAGAGACGTGTGTGTGTGATACTTATCAAGAGGAGAGAGAGAGAGAGGAGAGAGAGAGAGAGAGAGAGATTATGGACTCATAGTAGAAAGAACATAATCGAAAGAAGAAATAGGTTGTAACTACCTCTTTGAGAGTCAGCTTAGAGAGAGAGAGAGAGAGAGAGAGAGAGAGAGAGAGAGATTTATGGACTCATAGTAGAAAGAACATAACCGAAAAGAAGAAATAGGTTGTAACTACCTCTTTGAGAATCAGCTAAGAGAGAGAGAGAGAGAGAGAGAGAGAGAGAGATTTATGGAATCATCGTAAAAGAACATAACCCGAAAGAAGAGATAGGTTGTAACTACCTCCATGAGAATCGGCTTAGAGAGAGAGAGAGAGAGAGAGAGAGAGAGAGAGAGAATTTATGGAATCATCGTAGAAAGAACATAACCCGAAAAGAAGAGATAGGTTGTAACTACCTCCATGAGAATCGGCTGAGAGAGAGAGAGAGAGAGAGAGAGAGAGAGAGATTATGGCCATATAATAAAACAAAAAACATCTGGGAATCATAATCCATTAGTAAGATTACACGTGGGATGTTTATGATGCCTATCCCTTTAAGAATATATAAACTTAGCCTAAGTCACTTTCAGGTACGAGAGAGAGAGAGAGAGAGAGAGAGAGAGAGAGAGAGAGAGAGAGGTCTAAGTAAAACTGGATGCTATCAATAAAGAAAACCTCAACAGGGGAAAGAAGAGAAGACGATGGATTGATGAACTAAGAAAATTTGCGGGGTATAAACTGGCATAGAAACATCATAAAACAAACGATGATAAGACACGAGTGGGAGGACCCTGAGCCCTTTACCCTGCATTGAACTAGTTACGGCTGATAATGATGATGTTAATAATCTCTCTCTCTCTCTCTCTCTCTCTCTCTCTCTCTCTCACTCTCTCTCTCTCTCTATATATATATATATATATATATATATATAACATTAAAATTTGTTTATATAGTTCTCTATAAACTGGCAGTAGGACATGCACACACAGACACACACAACACACAAGTGTTACTGAGCAAAATCTCGTATAGCCTACATGTGTATGTATGTATGTGTATAATATATATATATATATATATATATATACATACATATATACATACACACATACACACACACACTATCACTAAATAAAAAACAAGACTCACTTATATTCTTAATAAAACCCTTCTTATCACCTCATTACCGCAACCCATGAAATCTGGGTAAAACTGATAAATATCCTTTGAATATAGTGTGGACTACGTCATAGGATTTCATTCTAAGCGTAACCGGATTAATGGATTAGCGGTAATGACCTCCATAAATCCTAAATAGGATTACTAGGATTACTTTCAAATCCGCTCTTGGACGCTTGCGGAACAGAAGCGTCCTGAATGGCTGATAAAGGAAGGTAGATTGTTCTTCTTCAATCTGATGTAATTTATGAAGAAAATTATCTTTTTTTGGATGTAACGAGTCTGATGAACTAATCTTGTTCTTCAATATGATGTAATTTAAGAAAAAAATTATCTTATTTTTTTATGTAACAAGTCTGATAAACTAATTTAAATTGTTCTTCAATAAGATGTAATTCATGAAGAAAATTAACTTGTTTTGATGTAACAAGTCTGATAAACTAACTTATATTTTTCTTCAATAAGATGTAATTATGAAGAAAAATAACCTGTTTGAGGTAAAAAAATCTGATAAACTAATTTATATTGTTCTTCAATAAAATGTAATTTAAGAAGAAAATTGTCTTTTTTTTATGTAACAAGTCTGATAAACTAACTTATCTTGTTCGCCAATAAGATATAATTTAGTGAAAAACAAATTATCTTGTTTTAATGTAACAAGTCTGATGAACTAATTCAAATTGTTCTTCAATAAGATATAATTTTATGAAGAATCACCGGTAAAAAAAATAACACACAAGAACACAAAATCAAAACCCACTAAAACACAATCTAGACAATCTACATTAAGATGAACTTTCTCGTAACCAAACACAATCTAGGCAATCTACATTAGATGAACATTCTCGAAACCAAACACAATCTAGAGTTCTAGACAACCTACATTAGGACGAACTTTCTCGTAACCAAACACAATCTAGACAACCTACATTAGGATGAACTTTCTCGTAACCAAACTCTACATTAAGACGAACTTTCTCGTAACCAAACACAATCTAGACAATCTACAATTAGATGAACTTTCTCGTAACCAAGATTTTGGAGAGACGACAACAATCTTAAAAACATAAGACTGTGCATCTTACTTAAGGTAAATTTCCCTTGATGGTTATGAAAGAGACGAGAGACTCTCTGCTACACGAAATATTGTGGAACAAAGAAGAGTTTTAAATTTCTTAGAATTTGCTCGGAAATAATCACTCAAATGGCAGTTTATTGAAAAGGTTTTAAATATTCTGACGCCTTTATGCAAATTCGTGGAATGAGCTTGCAAAATAATCTGACGAGTGAAAATGTAAAAATGTATATATGTTGGCTGTGCTATTCTTTTCTGAAAGAGAGGGACAATGGTATAAAGTGTGTGCTACACATTTCGACGAGTGAAAATGTAAAAATTAATATATGTATGAGCTACTTTTCCTGAAAGAGAGAACAATGTTAAAATGTATATAAGTATGTGCTATATACTTCAACGAGAGTGAAAATGTAAAAAAAAAATGTATGTAAGTATGTACTACATATTCTAAGACATATTTTGAGTATGTATGTATGCGCTACATATTCCAACGAGGAAAATTAAATTATGCGCTCATATTCTAACGAGAGTGAAAATGTAAATATGTATATAAGAATGTGCTACATATCTGACGATAGTTGAAATGTATATAAAAATGCACTACATATTCTGAGGAGAGTGAAAATGTAATAATATATATAAGTACGTGTTACATATTCTGACGAGATTGAAATGTAAATAATGTAAATTATGACGAGTGAAAATGTAAAAATATATGTGAACGTGCTACATATTCTGACTGGAGTGAAAATGTAAAAATGTATAAAAGTGCGTTGCTGTATAAACTTCTACATTCTGTACACAGACATGCGGTTTAAAGTACGTATCACTATATACAGTAATTACTAGACCCCATTTAATCTTAGTTAAAATAATTTAAGAGGCGCTAAAGAGCCAGTAGCCGCGTAATATACCATTATAACCCAACATAAGAGATTTGTCATGCATCTAAATTTTTCAATTGTATATAATCATCCTCGAAACGAATAATTTCCCATTGCACGCAATGCAGAAAAAAAAAAAAAAAAAAAATAAAAAAAAAAAAAGATAATTGACAGACGTTGAATATACCCTAAGACAGATCTATATTCATCTTGCTATCTTTAAAGGAGCCGAAAAACACGAAAGAATTTGATGAATGTTATTTCTTGTAAGACATTTTGTCTTTGATAGTCAGGAAGGATTGAAATGCTGACGTCAGTTTTGTTTTCTAAAGAGTTCTGATTTTAGTTTTTGCATTTCTTTACCTTATTAATTAATTAATTAATTAATTAAATAATTATTATTATTATTACTTGCTAAGCTACAACCCTAGTTGGAAAAGGAGGATGCTATAAGCCCAGGGGCTCCAACAAGGAAAACAT
>NC_090768.1:44967393-45002289 GCF_036898095.1 Palaemon carinicauda
GAGATTGAGTCAAGGAGATTAATCGTATTAGATGGTTGTGTCAATAGGCTTAGTAGGCTTAAGGGATTAATTTGTAAGCATGGACTGCGAGAAAGGGAAGGCAGCCGCCCGTGTGGCAAAGAGCCCGAAAGCGAGCCCCATGCGGGTCGTAATGTATAGAAGAGGAGAGAGAGAGAGAGAGAGAGAGAGAGAGAGAGAGAGAGAGAGAGAGAGAGTAGTAGTAACTCGTCGACGCCTCTAGCGATTGTTAGGTAGTTGTTGTTGTTGGGGTATTAAAGCCAACACTTGTTGTTGGCACGGGCCTTTCCCTTGGTTGGCCCGTAGTTAGGTAGTTGAGGGGAGAGGCAATTTATATGCGCGAATGGGTTGGTGTTCGGTGAGGTTGTTCGTTGTTGCTGAGAGAGAGAGAGAGAGAGAGAGAGAGAGAGAGAGAGAGAGATGGCAGACACAAGTGATTGTCTTTACAAATTTCGCGGGCGTAGGCTTTATATTATAAAGTGGTTGTTGGTTTCCGGAGATATTTTATGTGTTTTTGTTTATTCTTCTCTCTGGGGTCATGTCAAGGGTCACGATACGCCGATAGCAAAACATACGTTAATGTAACCAATATAAAAAATGCTGACGTTGCTTTTTTATGTAATGACTTGATGTTTCCTTTTATCGTTTTTGTAATCTAAAACGAATGACTCATAAAGTATGATGGTGATATTATTTGCTGATATAGTACTTGGGAAAGTCCATACGTGGCGTATTATACGTATGAGACCTGTCACTAACAAGTTCAATCTAATTAAAATCTTAACTTCCGCATCAATTAATCTTTTTAGTTATTTGTTCTAGTTACAAAGTGAACTTATTTCACTTATATCAAGCTAGTTTTCACTGAGTTTGATATAATGGGGATAACGTTATCTAGGCATATTTTGTGTGGAATTTTTTTTTTTTCTATTTTTTTTTTTTTTTGCAGTTTAGTAATTACAGTTTGGTGGAATTTTTATTATTAGAAAAAAAAAAACTCCTAGTTGCGTTTTATATAATTTTATTCTGTGATGTTTATCATTGATGAAGTTCTCAGTTCTGGTACAAAACTTGATTATTATTATTATCATTATTATCATTATTATCATTGTTATTATTATTATTATTATTAGAAAAAAAATTCCCAGTCTTGGATAGTGCTATAGCTTCCGTACCATAGCCATCCACTGTCTTGGGTTAGAGTTCTCTTGCTTGAGGGTACACTCGGGCACACTATTCTATCTAATTTCTCTTCCTCTTGTTTTGTTAAAGCTTTTATAGTTTACATAGGAAATATTTATTTTAATGTCGTTACTGTCCTTAAAATATTTCATTTTTCCTTGTTTCTTTACCTCACTGGGATATTTTCCCCGTTGGGCCCTGGGCTTATAGCACCTTTCTTTTCCAACTATGGTTGTAGCTTAGCTAGAAATAATAATAATAATAATAATAATAATAATAATAATAATAATAATAATAATAATAATAATATAGTTTAAATGATGTATGGTTCAACATCTGATAAGACTATCAAACCACTAGCAGATTATTTTAGGTGTGATCTGACCATAATCGCTGAATCTAGGGGTCCTTTTATCACAATTATCTCCTACATCACAAAACCACAAATTAAGGTTTTTATGGACTTCTCGAGGGTGTTTACCTCACTATATATTTGCTTTTTTATTCTTTTCTTTTTTTATAAATGACTTAAGATTGCCCCAGTGAGATGAGCAGCTCTTCTAGGAGAACAACACTCAAAAATCAAACCTTTCTTCTCTAGTCTTGGGTAGTGCCATAGCCTCCGTAACATGGTCTTTCACTGTCTTGGGTTAGTGTTCTCTTGCTTGAGGGTACACTCGGGCACACTAAACTATCTATTTTATCTTCCCCTTGTTTTATTAAAGTTTATATAGTTTATATAAGAAATATTTAGTTTAATGTTGTTACTGTTCTTAAAATATTTTATTTTTCCATATTTCTTTTCCTCACTTGACTGTTTTCCCTGTTGGAGCCCTTTGGCTTATAGCATCCTGCTTTTCCAACTAGGTTTGTGGCTTAGTAAGAAATAATAGTAATAATAATAAAAATAATAATAATAATGATAATAATAATAATAATAATAATAATAATAATAATAATAATAATAATAATAATAATAATAGTTTATAACTTGGTGGGGAATAAATTCTAAATAAGACTAAAGACATTGCAGAGCATCATGTTTGATATAAACGTCTAAGTATAGAAGACGCTGATTATGTAATAAGTACCAAATAAGACTCACAAGAATGCCGTACATTCAAGGGCATAGAACAGGTTCCGCTTAACTGCTGTGGGTGGAATGTTGCCATTTCAAGATTATTATCATTATTATTATTATTATTATTATTATTATCATTATTAAATGGTAAGCTACAACCCTAGTTAGAAAAGCAGAATGTTATAAGCCCAGGGGCCACAACAGGGAATATAGCCCAGTGAGGAAAGGAAATAAGGAAAAATAAAATATTTTAAAAATAGTAACAACATTTAAATAAATATTTCCTATATAAACCATAAAAAAACTTTAACAAAACAAGAAGAAAAATTAGATAGAATAGTGTGCCCGAGAGTACCCTCAAGCAAGAGAACTCTAACCCAAGACAGTGGAAGACCATGGTACAGAGGCTATGGCACTACCTAAGACTAGAGATCAATGGTTTGATTTTGGATAGATACTAGCAATAATTTGACAAGCATACTGAAATCATTAATACCCAAAAAACCTTACCAGAAAATAAATATAAGAACCATTTAAAAAAAAAAAGACCCAGAAATAAAAAAAGAAATAGCGAACGACTCCGATGGCAACATCATTCTCTCTTAACGAGCCACGCAAGACATCTCCCATACGCTCAACGTGTCTGATTTGAGGCAGAGGTAAAAATGTTTACAAGGCCGTGACTGCGTAAATTACCTGGAGTTACCGGATGTCTTCGGAGGAAAAGGAAGCAGGGGAGGAAGAAGGAAAATGAGAGAGAGAGAGAGAGAGAGAGAGAGAGAGAGAGAGAGAGAGAGAGAGTGTCTTGACGATGAATATACTTAATAAAAACCAGATTTATTCATATATACTGTATATATACGGTATGTATGTATGTATGTATGTATATATATATATATATATATATATATATATATATGTGTGTGTGTGTGTGTGTGTGTGTGTTGGAAAAAAGGCTTAAAGTAATATCTGATATATGTATGGCTTTATCTCGAAAACATCTGCTTCTTTCCACCCTTAAATTCTATAAAAACCAGTTTCTTCCCAAAATCTAAAACAAGAGCCTGTGCCATTAAATAGCATAGTCTTACAGTAAATAAAATATTCCCCCAGAAACACACACACATGTGTAAGTTTGTATTTTACACAGTCCAAAATTATATACTCCGTATGCCCAGGGGATCGTAATAAGACCCAAGAGGTCCCACTAAGTATGGTGTTCAGGGCCAGAAGTGGAGACCATATATCAGGAGCTGGCCACCGATGGCAGCCTCAACCAACCTCGGGCCTTTCTTTCGAGGAAGAAGGATGTCGGATGCGGAAATTTGAATTAAAGTTTATCTAATAACTATAAAAATATAGGTAGATATATTCATAATTGCATACTTCAATCTAAATCATGTGGAATTTAACTGTATTACTCGTTTGGAAAAACAAATTTCTACAAAAATTATTTAACCCATTATTCAAATATTAGAAATCTAAATTAAAGTTTATCTAATAACTATAAAAATACGGATAGATATTTATGTAGATATTCATAATTGCATACTTCAATCTAAATCATGTGGAATTTAACTGTATTACTTGTTTGGAAAAACAAATTTCTACAAAAATTATTTAACCCATTATTCAAATATTGGAAATCTAAATTAAAGTTTATCTAATAACTATAAAAATACAGGTAGATATTTAGGTAGATATTCATAATTGCATACTTCAATCTTAATCATGTGAGGAATTTAAGTATAATACTCATTTGGAAAAAAAATTCTTCAAAAATTATTTAACCCATTATTCAAATATTAGAAATCTAAATTAAAGTTTAATTAATAACTATAAAAATATAGGTAGATATTTAGGTAGATATTCATAATTGCATACTTCAATATAATTCATGTGGAATTTAACTATATTACTCGTTTGGAAAAAAAATGAAATGCAGAAAAAATAATTCTTAAAATAACGTATTCTTCAAATGTACAATGAACTTAATCAATTGGCTTCCATTTTATGCATTGGGAAGAGCAACATAAATCATTAAGCTTTTATTTATCTCATGAAATATGTACTATGCTATTTTCAGTAGCGTTTTAAAAACCACCAGGTTACTCTGATAAACGTTTCTAAAGAAAAAGGTTTAAGAAAAATTGACTTTTTACTCTGATAAACATTTCATATTAAAACGTTTTATAAGTAAAGTTGACTGTTTACTCTGATACACATTTCATAACAAAACGTTTTATAAGTAAAGTTTGCTTTTTACTCTGATAAACGTCTCCATAACAAAACGTTTTATAAGTAAAGTTTGCTTTTTACTCTGATAAACGTCTCCATAACAAAACGTTTTATAAGTAAAGTTTGCTTTTTACTCTGATAAACGTCTCCATAACTAAACGTTTTATAAGTAAAGTTTGCTTTTTACTCTGATAAACATTTCATAACAAAACGTTTTATAAGTAAAGTTTGCTTTTTACTCTGATAAACGTCTCCATAACAAAACGTTTTATAAGTAAAGTTTGCTTTTTACTCTGATAAACGTCTCCATAACTAAACGTTTTATAAGTAAAGTTTGCTTTTTACTCTGATAAACATTTCATAACAAAACGTTTTATAAGTAAAGTTTGCTTTTTACTCTGATAAACGTCTCCATAACAAAACGTTTTATAAGTAAAGTTTGCTTTTTACTCTGATAAACGTCTCCATAACAAAACGTTTTATAAGTAAAGTTTACTTTTTACTCTGATAAACGTCTCCATAACTAAACGTTTTATAAGTAAAGTTTGCTTTTTACTCTGATAAACGTTTCTATATAAAAAAAGCTTTATTAGTAAAATTGACCGTATACTCTGATAAATGTTTCCATAAAAAACGTTATACAAGTAAAATTGACATTTTACTCTAATAAACATTACATAAAACGTTACCTAAATAAAGTTGACTTTATATTCTGATAAACGTTTCCATAACAAAATCATTTCCTAGGCAAAGTCGACTCTTCTGAGAAAAAAAACGTTCATCTGAGCCACAGTATTAACGAATAGGCAAGCGAGATGATCCAGAGTAAGAATCTCTTCATAACCATCCAGCGTCTCCTTGACAGCATAAATCCTGCTTTAAGTTACCGCAGTGGCACCACAGTGCCAAAATAATGATCATCCACAAGAAGGGCATTATGACCTTGGGGCCTCATAAACCCCAGCACCCAACATTCCAAGACGAAACGTTCTTTCCATGGCACTAATATCTTCCTGCTGTTAAGGATATTTGTGAGGTCGTCTTAGCTTCAATTACGCCACGTCCTTCGCTGTAAATTACTCCTGACGGAGGGAGCAGGCGACAGGAGTCTTTCGGCCTCATCCAATATCCTTCAGATTTATCTGGGGTTTCTCGTCGGGCTCCCAGCTAAATGTTAGGTCCCATATTCTAGTGTGATTAATTTCGACTTTCTCTGATCTAATAACTCCCCTTTCATCTTTTAATGATTCTAATTTACTTTCCATTTATTACCTCCGTCAACGAAGTTGGGAGGAGGTTATGTTTTCGCCCCTTTTCGTTTGTTTGTTTATGAGTGAACAACTTCCTGGACACAATTTTACTTACAGAGAAGTGAAACGTTCAGGGATTAATTCTTATGTTGAGACGTGGAAGTGATTCAATTTGAAAGTCCAAGGTTAAAGGTTAAGGGCAAGCTAAAGGTTGAAAAATAAGTTGCCGTAGCGGAGGTCTGCGCTCTACTTAGTGCCCCTCTAGATACTATTATTACTATTATCGTGGGCAGTGTTGAATCTGTGTGTGTGTGTGTGTGTGTGTAACAACAACAAATGCAGCCATTTCTAGTCCACAGCAGGACAAAGGCCTCAGACATGTCCTTGGTATTATCTGGGAATTGGCCAGTTTCCATCACCTCGATGACCAGTACATATTAGTGATGGTGGGAGACTTTCATCTAATAGCTCACAGCAAAACCAACCTAGTATGGGTGGCACTGACTAGCACAGCTCTCCTGATCATGGCGATACACAAACCCTTTCACCACGTTAATGTATCCCCACTCAGATTATATACAATATTGTTTCTTTCCTGTCACGCTCTGGAGGGAGTAGTCATACCCTGGTGTAGTAGTATCCCGGAAGGTGCACTCGGAAACCACAATCACTCACAAATTGCCCTAACTAGCGAAAGGAAATGGGGTGGAAACAGTTAAATCTGTGTTTGTGTGCATATCTAAATATTCCGCCATCATTTTTGACGGCTCGCGTACACTAGTCTCTAAGTTATCGGACTTTAGTCCATTTCTTCTAGCGATGCATATTTTCACAGACTCGCAGAAGTGCCCTTTTAGCTCGGAAAAGTTTCGTGATCGCTGATTGGTTGGAATTATCTCGTCCAACCAATCAGCGATCCGGAAACTTTTCCGAGCTAAAAGGGCACCGCTGCGAGTCGGTGCAAAAATTCATCGCTAAAAGAAATGGACTATAATTATTTATCATTTATTTCATTTATGATCATTTATTTCAATCATTCTCTTTAATATCCTTCCCAATCTTTTGAATCCCTTCCTCTCCCTCTTTTTATTCCCTCATTAAGCTCCCAAGTCTTTATTTCCCAATTTCTGTCATCCACTTTGTCCAATTAGGCAGCCAATCACGCTGATTATTGCTAATTGCTACAGAAGCCATTTCCAAATAACAAAACCCCTTTGCGTTTATACCGTTAATTAATTTTTATTAATTAATATTTTCATTTTGCTTTAATTCAGACCATTTGCATTCCACTTTCCCCCTTCAATAATAATTACAGGTTTTATTTTCTTATTTTTTTTTTTCATGATTAGAAGATGAACGAGTCATGAACTACTTGTTCATATTTAAAGTTCAAAGTTGCAGCAAATGTTCTTATGTTGAACAAGCTGACATAAGTCTTTTTATAGTTTATTTATGACATATGTTTTGATGTTGTTACTGTTTTCAAAATATTTTATTGTTAATTTTTTCTCATATCGTTTATCTATTTCCCTTCCTCACTGGGCTATTTTTCCCTGTTGGAGCCCTTGGGCTTGTAGCATATTGCTTTTCCAACTAGGGTTGTAGCTTAGCTAATGATAATAATAATAATAATAATAATAATAATAATAATAATAATAATAATAATAATAATAATAATAAAAATAATAATAATAATAAATTTACACACATTTAAAGGGAGAAAAGTTAATTTTACCTAAAAGAATAAATAAACAATTGTAATAAAATACAATTAATAAAAATATCAACAAAAGATATAAATAAATAAGGAAAGAAAAGTCTTGATGATTCAAACCTATAGATAGTAGAGAGGTACACAGGCTATGGCACTGCTCAACATTTGAGAACATTGGTGATATACTTGCAGTAAGGGTGCGATAGGGTGTGCATCCTCAGAGCGAGGTGTGCCCGGGACTCCGTGTCCAACTGTACATACGCAATAAACGAGGCATTAACAAAACGAACGCAAGTTCACAGTTAATAACTTTCGCCAGCCACCAATACGCCAAAATGGAATTGCATAATTTTCAAAATTGATAAGCTAGCGACCGGTCTTATAAACATATGCGAATTAGAATAAAATCTTTTGAGAGTGCAGATCTCCGCCACGGCAGCATATTTCTCGAAACCAGCTTGCCTTTCCCAGAATCAATTTAGACCGTAGGCGTATTTGAAGTATACGTGACAACCATGAGCGAACTTTGGGTTAAGGTTAGGGTTATTTCGTTCGACCTTTTGCTCGACCTTGACCCTGACCTTTGACCTAGGACTTTCATAATTGAATCACTTCTACGTCACAACATAACAATTAATTCCTGAAAGTTTCACTACTCTATGAACAAAATTGTTGCCAGGAAATTGTTCACACACAAACAAACAGACAAACGGGCAAAATGGGGCAAAAACATAACCTCCTCCCAACTTCCTTGACGGAGGTAATAATGAATAAAATGAAGTTCACAGTAAATAACTTTCGCCAGCCATAATTAACGCCAAAATAGAACAGTATCAATGCCTGAAAGTTTCACTATATGAACAAAATTGTTGCCAGGAAATTGTTCACACACAGACAAAGGAACAAAAAGGGGCAAAAACATAACCTCCTCCCAACATCGTTGACGGAGGTAATAATGAAGAAATGAACTTCACTGTAAATAACTTTCACCAGTCATAATTAACGCTAAAATATAACACCAATTTCGAAATTTATACGCCAAGGATCGTCCTCAAAACCCTACGCGTATAATGAAGAAATGAGCGTCTTTGGGAAACAAGGTTACGCAGATCTTCGACGATCATTAAATATCTCCTGGACGTTGTTACGCGAGATATCGGCAGAGTTTCCATTGGGGATGATAATTAATTATACTCGTTACGCTAATGAGATGTTTCCAGCGGATATATTCTGATCTCGCTCTGCTTCCACCAGCATCGGATTTCCTTCGAATCTTGGTAACGACTTTTCCTTAAAATATTCCGACAGGGAATTTTCTAACATTTTTTTTAACCCTTTTCAAAATTTTTTTCAGATTTTCCATTTCCATCTGATAAAAACGTTTTTTTATCAAGATTTTACATATTTCTGGAATTTACATTGTAATGTATACATTACTATAAGAGATTACTCGAGTGCCATATGTAGATGAGATCATGGCGGGGGGGGGGGGGGATGGAGATAGCTTGGGCATGCTCTTCGCCCTCCCCAATAAAATTAGTCACCAAACGTTTAACTGGGCTCCCCAAGGCACTAAAAGAGTTGGAAGACCCAGGCCTGCATGGCTGAGGACTATGAAGCTTGAAGTAGGAGACAACGAATGGAGAAGTATTGATTTAAAACCTCAAGATAGAGACGACTGGCGAAATCTAACAGGGGCCCTTTGCGTCAATAGGCGTAGGAGGAGAAGATAATGATGATTTATACATTTAGCATTATTTTTCAAAATCTTTCTATTAATATTTGTAAATAATAAATTTCTCTAGGTACTCATTGACCTGTCTGGTGGATTTCTGTTTCAGTACTCTACGATTAGAATTGTGGCCAGGAATCTGTTCACAAACAAACAAACACAAATAACGGTAAAACTACAGTGATTACAAAATAGACTTGAAAACAATAACATAAAAGTGCAAATTACAGCCACATAAAACTACAAAGTTCAGCCACTGGACTTGCTGTTCCTACCCTTCAAGATGCCTACAGCAACATAAAAACTACAGAGTTTAGGCACTAAACAACAAATGCTAGTCCTGACCTTCAAGATGCCTCTCTAGTACTTCATCCCACTTTACCCAATCCTTACAAGGCAAAATGGCAACAAAATCGCATCGGCCAAACGGCTAAACACAAGGCTAATTTCCATGACAAATTGTGCCATTCATCTCAGGGGGTTGAAGATGCTCGCTGAGTTATAGCGTCAGACACCGTGCAAGATTTGGGTTCAAGTTATACCAGACAGGCCTTTTAGGGATAAATTATTAGCTGCAGTCAAATGCAATTATTAGTAATGTATCATTGGTCAGTTTCTGGGTAAATTAGTGTTTAAATGTATGAGTTTCTTAAGTAATAACTATAATTTCTTCAGCCATATTAAATACAATGAAAATAGAACCCTCATCCTTGGAGCCAATTCGAATGGAGGTGTTTTGAGTTTTGACAATGAATAAAAGCTAGTTTTCCTTGTTGGAAACCTTGGGCTTATAGCATCCTGCTTTTCCAACTAGGACTGCAGCTTAGCTAATAATAATAATAATAACAATAATAATAATACTACTAATAATAATAAAAATGATGATAACATATATTATAATAATAATAATAATTATTATTATTATTATAATAAAAATAATAAAAATAATAATGACAAGAAGTTTGCCATTTACTGATTTCCTTTCCTCACTGGGCTATTTTTCCCTGTTGGACCCCTTGGGATTATGGCATCCTGCTTTTCCAACTAGGGTTGTAGCTTAGCTTCTAATAATAATACTAATAATAATAATAATAATAATAATAATAACAACAGTCCCTAAAGGAAAAAGAAAATAAATCGAAGTGCTTTTTACCCTAAAGAGAAAAAACTCGAGGAAATAAACAAAAACATCACAGGAAAAACGTCACGAATATAATATAACTGTTTGCTTTAATCCGTATGCAGAAGAGCTAACACCAGCATTCAGTTCCCTAGCTCGATGTTATACCACCGCATGCATGATAGGAGTTGAAAATTAGAGCAACGATATTTTATTTATTTATTTATATATTTTACTTACGGCGAAGCGAGTCGCTTCAGGATAGAAGGATAAATATAAGGATAAATTTGTTCTATTTAATATGCAGGAGCTATCTATGATATAAAAATTATTCAACGTTTATCTTAATTGTCTTTAATTAAAAGTTATCTAAGCAGTATGCACAATAACAAAAGAATTCCACCCTCAAAGGAAATTAGTTAACGTGTTATCAATGGAAGAACAATTTCGCCTTAAATACATCTTACTAGTGTATGCAACCCGTCAATAATGACGTTTATATACTTTATCGTGGTCAATTATTATCTAATTTGCATGAAACTATTGCTAAATGTGCATAATTCAATTGCCTATCTTGTGATATACAATATTTAGGCGAAGGTATGCGCTCTACCGAGTACTCGTTCTAGTTTTAAATGATATTCATTATGAAGTAGCAAACACAATACATGATTTACATTACACTAATTGATGGTTTTTAACTACTGCACGTATCATTATTCTCTCTCTCTCTCTCTCTCTCTCTCTCTCTCTCTCTATGAAGCAGCAAACTTACCACATGATTTATATTACACTAATTGATGGATTTTTAACTACTGCACGTACCATTCTCTCTCTCTCTCTCTCTCTCTCTCTCTCTCTCTCTCTCTTATGAAGCAGCAAACTTACCACATGATTTATATTACACTAATTGATGGATTTTTAACTACTGCACGTACCATTCTCTCTCTCTCTCTCTCTCTCTCTCTCTCTCTCTCCGTAAACCCATTTGCTTCCCTTTTAGAGGCAAATCCTAAACCAATCCTTTATCTCCTACAGTATCCCAAAACGGTTCGGTTAAAGAGTGCTTCCGAAATCCTATATGGATTAAGGATATGGTTCGCTAATGGCGTTCTCCCATCTGCTGGTGAAAAGAAATAGATATTTGAGAATACGCTCTCTCTCTCTCTCTCTCTCTCTCTCTCTCTCTCTCTTTTAACTGAGTAACTTTCTTTATAGACATGAGTCTCTCTCTCTTGGCTGTGTCACTTTCTTTATAGACACGAGTCTCTCTCTTTTAACTGTGTCACTTTCTTTATAAACATGTCTCTCTCTCTCTCTCTCTCTCTCTCTCTCTCTCTCTCAGTTGTGCCACTTTCTTTCTAGACATGAACCTCTCTCTCAGCTGTCACTTTCTTTATAGAAATGAACCTCTCTCTCTCTCTCTCTCTCTCTCTCTCTCTCTAGGTGTCACTTTCTTATGACATGACACACTCTCTCTCTCTCTCTCTCTCTCTCTCTCTCTCCAAAAATAATCATTCATTATTTTACGACTCGAATCAGCTTAATGAACTCTCATACTGTATTGGAAATACTCAATTCCCCCCGTCTCTCTCTCTCTCTCTCTCTCTCTCAGCTGTCACTTTCTTTATAGACATGAACCTCTCTCTCTCTCTCTCTCTCTCTCTCTCTCTCTCTCTCGTGGATAGAGGTTGGCCATCAAACGCCCTCAAAAAGCACTTCGAACAATAACCCACATATTGTAAAAGCTACTTTGACAGCGAGTGGTCGGACCAGCCCAATATGACCCCCTCTCCCCAATAAAAGGGAGAGTAAGGGGGAGAGTAGAGGGAGAATGGACACTCAAAAGCCCTCACCGAAACTCAAAATGTGATGAGAAAAATATAAGACTAGAATGCAAGCAATCAAAACTCTAATTATAGACAATATCTATAAAATGTATATAGCGGTATAGATAAATATAGCCATAAATTTGGAACTATGCATAAATGAATATCAGCTGCAGGTAATGATGATGTATGGAGATGTACTCGATAGTCAAGTGAGGTAAAGTAAGGTATGGGAACATTATTAATTTTCATCATATTCGGGTAAGATTTTTGTCCAAATGAGATGGAAATTAATTACCTAAATAGACAACAAGACTCTCTCTCTCTCTCTCTCTCTCTCTCTCTCTCTCAAAAACAATCACTGATTAATTTTCTAGTGAAATATGCTTAATGATCTTTCATAATGTATTAGAAATACTCAGCTCTCTCTCTCTCTCTCTCTCTCTCTCTCTCTCTCTCCAAGAATAATCATTCATTATTTTACGAGTCGAATCAACTTGATGAACTTTCATACAGTATTGGAAATACTCAATTCTCTCTCTCTCTCTCTCTCTCTCTCTCTCTCTCTCCAAGAATAATCATTCATTATTTTACGAGTCGAATCAACTTGATGAACTTTCATACAGTATTGGAAATACTCAATTCTCTCTCTCTCTCTCTCTCTCTCTCTCTCTCTCTCTCTCCAGAAATAATTCTTCATCATTTTACGAGTCGAATGAGCCTAATGAACTTTCATACTGTATTGGAAATAATCATCTCTCTCTCTCTCTCTCTCTCTCTCTCTCTCTCTCTCTCTCAGAAGTCCTAAATTCAGATTTTATTCTTCTGTCCCATTGTTACTCAAGTCTCTTTTGAGACTTAAGACCTAAAGACCCAAAAAGGGCAGAGACCCATATGGCGATCTGTTTGAATCACTCAGCTCCTTCGTCTAATTCTGTTTACAAGCTGGTTCTTTTGTGAAGAGTTTGTCTTCATGTTTATATTTGTTGTTTGTTTTCTTGGCTGTTTCTTTCTGAATTGGAGCGATCAGTAACGTGTGTATGTATGTATATGTATGCATATAAATATATACATATATATATATATATATATATACCATCAGTAACGTGTGTATGTATATATGTATATGTATGCAAATATATATATATATATATATATGTATATGCATATGTATATATAAATATATATATATATATATATACCATCAGTAACGTGTGTATGTATATATGTATATGTATGCATATATATATATATATGTATATGCATATGTATATATAAATATATATATATATATATATACACATACATACATATAACAATTTCTATAAATATACTTCCATTCTACAACATATATCACTGAAAACAAATATAATGCTGGCATTTATAATCAAAACATCCCATATAAACCAATATAAACAAATAAAAACGGTGCATGAAATCCCTCCATATGAATTCATTACCAATAAAAAAAAAAGAACAATTAAAAAAAAATTCTCCATAATGAAGCCAAGATCAATAGACGCGACTTCATTATCAGTACTATTCATGAGGAAAAATAGAACGAGAAATATCAAGGCCTCGCTATTATGATTCGACATCGAATGGTCGAATTTCTGTCGAATTTGTCATTGATGATAAAAAAAAAAATATCGACCTCGGAATTGGAGTCTGTGATGATAATCACAGACATGAAAAAATCCTCTGGGGTCTGTTAACTTTTATCCTTGTCTGCGAGCAGGACAAGTTCTGTTTATCAATCACAAGCTCTGTTTATCAATCACAGTGATTGCAGGCGATATAAATAACCGTTATTGGCCCTGGGAATAAAAAATTACTTGACCGTACTGTCAGAGGCTAATGAATATAGTCAACACAAGTTGTATGTTTTTTTAAAAGGGGCATTTTTGAACTATGAGGTCAATGAATGTTTATTCGACTACGTGTTCTTCCTCCAATGACCAGTCCAGGTTTAAAGAGACAGAGGTTATATAGGGATGGGCATAATCAATATCTTGTTTGCTTTTAACTTTTTGATGGTATGTTACAAGATTAATACCTGCGGGTGTATGTATGTATGTGAGTATAAATGTTCATGTATTTCTACAGAGTGTGTAAACATGTAAGTTCAGACACTCTTCCTCAGTGTGTGTAAATATAAGCAAGTACACACACTTTATAGTGTGTAAACATATGCAAGTACACACAGACTTCTACAGTGTGTAAATATATGGAAGTACACACACTTCCATAGTCCGTGTAAACATATTCAAGTGTACACATACTTCTAGTTTGTGTGTGCAAACATAATGCATGTACATGCATCTAAATGTGTGTAAGCGTATGCAGGTATACACACACTTCTACAGTGTGTGTAAACATATGCAAATATACACAATAAAAAAAGGACATAAACAAACTCTTTGAATTTATATATATAAAAAAAGATAATTACAAAGATAATCTAGCATTTTCCCAGAGAGAGAGAGAGAGAGAGAGAGAGAGAGAGAGAGAGAGACGTATGCAAATACACAACCTAAAAAAAAAGATATAAACGAACTCTTTGAATTTATAAAAATAAAAGGTATTTACCAATACAACCTAGCATTTCCCCATAACAGAGAGAGAGAGAGAGAGAACGATGACGTCAATTAACCACCCATTGTTGCATTTCTACGAGCCTTTTTTTTTCGAAATCCCGAAGGGCTGCGCAAGGCGTCCATTCTTATGCAAATGTCGGGGAGAAAAAAAGATGAAAAAAAAACCGCCCAGCCAATGATACGGTCGTACGAGTGAAATTGAAAATAAAAAGGGCCCAACACCGAGTCTATTGTGTGACGTGAGTCGAGTCGGGGGAGATGACGGACAAGTGACAACTATGAAAATGTTACCATAATCTTAAGAGGGGTGTTTATGCATTCGCAAAAAATGCGTAAATACGCGCATATATATAATTTCCTTTAATTACATATAATTCTAATATTAAAGTGTAAATCTACAATATTCTTTATTGACAATTAAATTCAATATTAAAAAATAATGTAGAAATTATAAAATCACACACACACACATATGTATATATATATATATATATATATATAATATTTTTGATTCACAAATCTAATATCAAAACGTAAATCTATGATTTTCTTAATTAAAAAATAATGTAAAAATCATAAAATAACATATAAAATATTTTTTTATTCACAAATCTAATATCAAAGCGTAAATATATATAATTTTCCTTATTAAAAAATAATGTAAAAATCACAAATCACAAATATAATATTTTTTATTCACACATCTAATATTAAAGCGTAAATCTATAATTTTCTTTATTAAAAAATAATGTAAAAATCACAAATCACATATATAGTATTTTTATTCACACATCTAATATTAAAGCGTAAATCTATAATTTCATTTATTCACAAATAAATATAGTATCAAAGCTTTAATCTACAATTTTCTTTATCCATAAATAAATGTAATATCAAAGCTTTAATCTAAAATTTTCTTTATCCACAAATAAATATAGTATCAAAGCTTTAATCTACAATTTTCTTTATCCATAAATAAATGTAATATCAAAGCTTTAATCTAAAATTTTCTTTATCCATAAATAAATGTAATATCAAAGAGTACATCTATGATTTTCTTTATTCTCAAATTTACGATTGCCTTTGTTCACAAATAAATGTAATATTGAAACGAAACAAGAAAATAATGAGAATAACTATAAACCCCAAATTGGACTCGTAGCATCTTGCTTTTTAAACTAGAGGTGTAGCTTAGATAATAATAATAATAATAATAATAATAATAATAATAATAATAATAATAATAATAATAATAATATTAATAATAATAATTATTAATACTAATCCCGACCATCTCTTAGAAAAATACGAGACAAATATGGGAATTATTATTATTATTATTATTATTACTATCCAAGCTACAACCCTAATTGGAAAAGCAAGATGCTATAAGCCCAGGGGCTCCAATAGGGAAAAATAGCCCAGTGAGGAAAGGAAATAAGGAAATAAATAACTGAAGAGAACAAATTAACAGTAAATCATTCTAAAAAAAGTAACAACGTCATAACAGATGTCATATATAAACTATGAACAACTTCAAAAACAAATATGTCATATATAAACTATAAAAAGAATTGGGAATGAGGCGAAGGAGAAGGGGCGGAAAATGGTAGAATGGGGGAGTAAAAGAGAAAAGGGAAAGAGGGACAAAAAGCAACAAGTAGGTGCACAGGGGAACAAACAGAGAAGGGCGTTCAGGAAGAGAGAGAGAGAGAGAGGGTGCGAAGAGACTTAACGAGTCGCTTGTGCTGAAAGTGCGGGAAAAATAATGGTAAACAAACTCGAGGGAGGAAGGATGTAAACAAGGGCGAAAGAGTTAATTATATATATATATATATATATATATAATATATATATATACATTATGTATATACTATATCTAGTCTATAAATACAAATATGTATACATATACTGTATATTATATAAATAATTATACTAGTGTGTATATCCAAATCTGTAGATATACATTCATTCATTCTCTCTCTCTCTCTCTCTCTCTCTCTCTCTCTGTATATATATATATATATATACTGTATATATGTATATATATATATACTGTATATATGTATATATATATACACACATATATATATATATATATATAGAGAGAGAGAGAGAGAGAGAGAGAGAGAGATTTACACAAAACTGAGGTAATGATTTCTACCCGAAACAAGGTAACATCAAATAAACGAAACAAGTAAAAATATAAATAATCCAATAAAAGCCATCTTATCACCCCTATTAACATTCAACTCGCCAGAGAAGGAAGAGAAGGAAAAATGGATAAAAGGGGAGAATTGGAAGAAGAAAAGAGGCTCGAGAACGAGGGGAAAGGAAAGACGACGTGAAAAAGAGAGCTAGAGAAAGTGCAAGTGAGAGAGAGGGGACATCAACCCACTGAATGACAAGGCTAAGTGCCTAAACTCTCACTATCACAATACAGTCAATATTGGTCTTAATGCGAGTGTGGGAAGGGCAGTTAGTTCGTAAGTTCGTCTGACGAATGACAGAGAAGAGAAGTCTTCTTAATGGAGGTGGTATTCCCCCGAGGTGGCATTTTGGAAGGGGGCGTGCTTTTCTGCACTTTTCTAAGGGGTCTTGCGAAGGGACTTTGGTGGAGGTTATGGGTGGGTGAATGCAGATGGAGAGATCTCTTATCTTTTTTCATACAGAGATTCATTTATACATGTATTTATACATTATAGAGCATACAGGTGTATAAGTGTACATATACATACTTATAGTGCACACACATGTATATGAATCTGTATAATTATATATATATATATATATATATATGTATATATATATGTATATATATACATATGTATTTAAATATACACATATATCTATATATATACACTATATATATATATATATATATATATTCATATATATATATATATATGTGTGTGTGTATGTGTCTGTGTGCGTGCAAAAGAACCGCAGGCAAAACGAAAATATAAGAGTTTAATCCTACCTACTTTAGTCTTACTTTTTCAAGAGTCCTCTTGAAGAAGCAAGACGAAAGTAGTCAGGAGTTACCCTTGCATTTTCATTTCCACTGTGGTTCCCTTCCATTTAAACATCACGTTTCCCAGTGAGTTTTACCTATACGCATACACACATATATACTGTATATGTATTTGTAACACCACCAATATATAAAAAGATAAACCCAAAATAGAAACGGGTAAGCCATTACATCTACAGCCTTAAAGTCCTTCTAACACCAGACCAATACGGATGCAAACTAACCGGACTAATTTCCATTTCCTCGAATATAGCTTCGTGTTCATCCCAAGTAAATCAGAAACTCGCCTCTGGTTGCAGGAAATCAATTTGCTAAGGGGTTCCCTAAGAGACACTTTTATTTCATGACCTACTTCTCAGGTAGTTTTATGCCCTTGTTTTTTTCCTCACTGGGCTATTTTTCCCTATTGAAGCCCTTGGGCTTATAGCATCCAACGTTTCCAACTAGGGTTATAGCTTAGCTTGTAATAATAATAATAATAATAATAATAATAATAATAATAATAATAATAAATCTTTTGTAACCTCCATATTAATGAAAAGCATAAAGTCAGGTTAGATTACAGTACATAAGGTTAGAGAGAGAGAGAGAGAGAGAGAGAGAGAGAGAGAGAAATTATAAATTCCTGGGTTGGGACAAAGTTCGAAATTATAACTAAAATCTTTCTTCGAAATACAGAGGAGAGAGAGAGAGAGAGAGAGAGAGAGAGAGAGCGAGAGAGAGAGAGAGAGAGAATGATAAATTCCTGGGTTGAGACAATGTTCAAAATTATAATTCAAACCTTTGTTCGAAATACAGGAGAGAGAGAGAGAGAGAGAGAGAGAGAGAGACGATAAATTCCTGGGTTGAGACAATATTCCAAATCATAATTCAAATCTTTCTCCGAAATACAGGAGAGAGAGAGAGAGAGAGAGAGAGAGAGAGAGAGACAGAGAGAGAATCTGTTGAATAAAAATTAGTCTTCCCCATTGCTGGTAAGAGATCAATAAAGACTACACGAGGAACCCTTCTTACCAGACGGTCAATTAAACACCAAGCCTCCCTACCCCAACCACTCTTAAACATACCCATTTTACCCTATAATAGCCAATTGCCCATAGCGCCCACCCCCCTTAAGCCTCCAGGCCCCCCACACCACTCATGCGTCTAACAAAATACAATCAATTTGGGGATTTTTCTTTTTATTATCATCTCCGCCAACGAAGTTGGAAGGAGGTTATGTCTGAACCCCTGTTTGTGTGTATGTGTGTGTTTGTGAACAGCTCCTTGGCCACAATTTAAATCGTAGAGCAATGAAACTTGTAGGGATTTACTGTTATGTAAATAACTGGAAATGATTAAATTTTGCAAGGTCAAGGTCAAAACTCATGCGTCCTCTAACAAATTAAATTTAATTTTGGGATTTTCCTTTATATTTTTATCTCCGCCAACGAAATTGGAAGGAGGTTATGTCTGACCCCCTGTTTGTATGTGTGTTTGTTTGCTTGTGAACAGCTTCTTGGCCAAAATTTTAATCGTAGATCAATGAAACTTGCAGGGATCAACTGTTATGTAAATAGCTGGAAATGATTAAATTTTGGAAGGTCAAGGTCAAAGGTTATGGCCATGGTCAAGCAAAATGTCCAATTATTATCAACCATCGTTGGACATTGTTGTCACAGAGACTTCAAACTTCGTTCATATTCGAGTGTATGAAAATCCACGAGAATTAATACCTGTTAAGGTCAAAACTCAAGGTCGAGCAAAAGGTCAAGAAATAAGCTGCCGCAGCGGAGGTCTGCACTCTACCGAGTGCCCCTCTAATTTCATATATTTTCGCACATGTCTATATGTAGCTGCGTGCATTTGCGTGCGTGCGTGAGCACGATACAATTCGAGCTATTGGTGCCGATGAATATTTGAAGGCCAATCACTGTGACACAAACTTCAATTGATTGGTTCCCCACAGAGAGAGAGAGAGAGAGAGAGAGAGAGAGAGGTAAAATGCTACTTTTTAGTATCGAATATGGAGTTCTACATGCCAATACCTGTGTCACTGGAAAGGGTAAGAGAAATGTATTCTGGATTATGGAAAATGACCAGGAAAAAATAAAAAACTTTTAACATTCCTTCATTTTTCATTGCAAATAAAAATGTGATATTTTCTATTTAAACTATAAGTTCTAGATTTGTATTTACTTTTAGTTTTTTTTTGTTTTTTTTTGAAGGGGGGGGGGGGACTGGTGGTGGAGGGCAGAGGAACAGCTGATCTTCAAAATTGGCCTCAATGAAATGTAACAATAACAAGACATATTTTTGTTTTTCCTCTATTTTTGGATGACAAGATACAGCTGAAACGTAACAAATATGAAATCCAAATTTTGTATTTGCTTTTAATTTGGGGGATGGGGGATGGCAAGATACAGCTGAAATGTAACAACTATGATTCTTAATTTTGTATTTCCTTTTATTTTTTGGGGTAGGAAGGTGGACAGATTACAGCTGAAATGTAACAACTATGATTCTTAATTTTGTATTTCCTTTTATTTTTTGGGGTAGGAAGGTGGACAGATTACAGCTGAAACGTAACACCAATGAATCCGAATTTTGTATTTCCTCTTGTTTTTTTTTTTTTTTTTTTTTTTTTGGGGGGGGGGAAATGGGGAAACCGCTCAAATGTAAAAATGACTTCCCAAAAATGGCATAAAACAAACTAAACATATAAAGATGTCTGGTTTCAGTTCCATTTTCTTCAGAATTGATACTCACTAGAACGTCAGCCGGGGAAAGCCCAACCCCGCACTGTGGTGCTCAACCACAGCAGTGCCCTCCCCAGTAAACTAGCTCACACTCGCAGTCCCGGGCGGGGATCGACCTGCTGCTATGCAAATGCATGGCAAACACGTTACCACTGTACTAGCCAGGAGGCTATTACACAAATGAGCTAGTAATACCACATTGTTGTACTATCTAACCTCATCTTGCAATACCCTTGTCTCTACTAAACACAAAATCGATAGTAAATATGTTACTCTTCCAGCACAATACAGAATCCTTACAAATGTCTATTGCAATAATAGCTCATGATATAGTGTTTGTACAAAACGCTGTTTACGACACACAATCGCGGAAAACTGCTATGCCTCAAAAATAAAAAGGGGACTAATGGGGCCTGACTCTAAAGCAAGATTTTATCTTGCTATATTTCTGAAAAGCGAGGTCGATTGCATAATCAGAACAAAGCTCGCGCTTTATTGGGTGGTTTTTAATTTCGCGATGACGGTCGTAAAGCGAAAATTAATTAGGTGACGAAAATAGACGCACGATTTAGTAACAACAGCAATATAAAAAGCTTTATATATCATTACGTTGTATTCCAAATACGATAAACAGCATTTTTTTCACTGTAAAATTACTCTGTTTCACATCAATGACATTCCTCCTATTAAACCGACCATTCTTTTGATTGTGGTGGGCTACTGGAAAAGTCATTGCCTGTCCTTCTCCTGGACTGGGATTCGAGACCCGCTCAAGCTCGATACTTTCTTTTAGTCTGTGGAAGATCAAAAGTCTAACAACTGAGTCACCAGCAGTTATTGTCTGGGCCTCCCTGGTTCTAGCTTGAGTGGAGGGGGGGGGGGGGGATTTGGGCGTTGATCACATGCATATATAGCAAGTCTCTAAAGCACGTCCCCCGCCTAGCAATCTCCTGGACTGGGGTTCGAAACCAACTCAACCTTAATAATTTCTTGTAGCCTGCAAACCCACCAACCTTGTGAGTTAAGGATAAAGGATTTGGGGAGCATAAAAGCCTACTTGTTGAGTCATAAGCAGTTATTGTCTGGGTCTCCCTGGTCCTTGCTTGGTTGGAGAGGGGGACTGGGAACTGATCATATGTATATATGGTAATTTTCTAGGGCAATGTTACTGTCACCTTACCTCTGCCATTCATGAGCGTCTTTCAAAAGAACAGCAGTATTCCAGATACTATAAAAGAACATTCTTTTCACCATAACATTATTCTGTTCCTCTCCAATGACATTCCTTCCTTTGAACCAACATTCTCCCCACACCCGCTTCCTCTCATTTCACCCGCTTTTTCTCCCTTATTCCCAACATCATTCTTTCCCCACTCGTTTTCTCCTTCGCTCCATTAACTCCTGCAAACTTCAACTCTGGCCATTTTTGTGTTTTCATTAACTCTTCCGGAGAACGTAATAGGAGAAGCGGGGCGAAACACGACAAAATATATTACTCAGACGAGAAAATTCTTTTCTCCATCGTCAATCTGTTTACAAAACTGGGTATTGAAAAAAAAAAAATAAAAAGAAAAGGTGGGGTCGACCGTGCAATTCGCAGAAGAAATCAAGTTTCTTTTACACAAAGGGTGGAAATGCGTTAAGAACGTGTGTGTGTGTGTGTGTGTCTGTGTGTGTGTGTGTTTGTGTTTATATATATATATATATATATATAGATACATAGATAGATAGATAGATTTATATATATACATATATATACATAAATATATATATATATATATATACATATATGTATATATATGTTTACGAGAGAAAACTAAAGAAGATGATATTTTAACAGGTAAGAAAAAGAAATGAACATGGTCAGGACATATAATGCAAATGACACATAATAGATGGACAAAAACAATAGAAAAACGGACCCCTAAAGATTGCAAACGAATGAGGATAATGTAGAGGAAGACGATAGATTAACGAGCTAAGGAAATTTGCGGGTATAGACTGGCATAGAAAGCCCATAAACAGACGCATGTGGAAGGACGTCTGAGGCCTTTGTCCTGTAGTTGACTAGCAACGGCTGATGATGATGATACACGCACACACACAAACATATATATGTACTGTATATATATATATATATATATATATAGACTGGCATAGAAAGATCATAAACAGACGTGAGTGGAAAGACATGTATGAGGCTTTTGTCCTGCAGTGGACTAGCAACATCTGATAATGAAGATGATATTACATACATACTTACACACACACACACATATATATATATATATATATGTAAAGTAAATACAGTATCTGTTTACAGATAGACAAATGTATAGATAAATAAATGTGTCTGTGTATGTTCAGTATGTTATTAAAAACCAAAACGAACATTTCACCCACTAATTTCCCAACACAATTCAAGTCCCCTCCACTCCTCACTACAAAGCCCAAACCCCAGCGTAGTAATAAACACTGAAATAATAATGGCCACTCGATCCCCTGAACAATATGTTAGTCACTAACAGAGCAGTCCGTTGGGAGAGTTCCACCCGCAATCAATGGTCCACCAAGAATGTATAAATACAATCAAGAATGTATAAATACAATCCATTCATACACTTCATATATCTACCTGGAATCCTGATACATTTTGCTTGAGCTGGAATGTATTCGTCCTTGCAATCGGGGTATATTTAGAGGTTTTAAAGGCTGCTCATGAATGGCAGAGGCAAGGGACAGTGACATTGCCTTAAAGGCGGGATAATGCCCTAGGGACTAACCATATATACATGTGATTAGCACCCAGTTAGGACCAAGGAGTGCCAGCCAGTGGCTGCTGATGACTCAGCAGATAGATTTATAGGCTCCCCCAACCGCCATCCTTAGCTCACAAGGATGGTGAGGTTGCAGCGACCAAAGAAAGTAATGATTTTGTGAGGGACTCGAACCCATGTCTGGCGTTCAAAAAATTATTCATACACACATACATACATACATACATACATATATATATATATATAATATATACACACACACAAAATCTACAAAGGACATCTAGATATATACGGGACAAAGAAACCATATTAATTTTTTTTTAATAAAACTACCCCTTCATTCCTATCATAAATAAAATCAAATAAGATAATTCCATACACACACAACATTGTGTACCTCTTACACAACACACACTCCCTACACACGAAATGGTGCTACACCCAAAACATGCAGACTCGGGGGATGACTAACAACGAATGGAATTCAATGGCGTGCAAATCGACAATTACATTTCGGGTGAAACCAGTTGTCCGCGATTGCAATAGAATTCTCATTGAAAACTAAGCTATGCAATCAAAATAGGGTCTCTCTCTCTCTCTCTCTCCTCTCTCTCTCTCTCTCGTACTACTCTATTGCTTAGCAAAATGTGTTTAAGCATTGGGTATCAAAATTCCCTTACCAGGACAGGAAATAATTGCCTTTTTTCAGACTGGATTTCTCTCTCTCTCTCTCTCTCTCTCTCTCTCTCTCTCTCTCTATTGCTTAGCAAAATGTCTGTCTATACAATGGATATACAAAATTACCTTTCTAGGAATGAAAATAATTGCTGTCTTCAGACTGAATTTTCTCTCTCTCTCCTCTCTCCTCTCTCCTCCCTCTCTCTCTCTCTCTCTCTCTCTCTCTCCCCCCCCTACAGTGGATATCTAAATTCCTTTACCAGGACTGCAAATAATTGCCAAGTTGAATTGCGAAAAAAATTATCTCTCTCTCCTCTCTCTCTCTCTCTCTCTCAGGCAATCTGTTGCCCATTGAACTCAAAATACAACCTAAAGAAAATAAAAACACTTTTGAAAAAATATAAAAAAAAGAATCATTCGTAAAAACAACGTGTAAACAGAACCATTTAGTCTCTCTCTCTCTCTCTCTCTCTCTCTCCTCTCTCTCTCTCTCGAAAATGAAGATAAAACCAGAAGCATTGTGGTAACCCGAGCACTTTCATCCGGGTGACTAGATACGTTTCCCAGGACGTTTCAGATTACCCAAGTAAAAAGGAACTTGGTAACTTGGCTAAAGTGGAGACCGTCGCGGTCAAAGGTAGTGAGTGGGAGGGTGACCCAAAAAAAAATCATCTCTCTCTCTCTCTCTCTCTCGAAGATTTGCAGGGGCAGCTGATTTCTCGACCTTGACCTTGACCTTAAGTGGAGGACCATCCCGGTTAAAGGTACTGAGTGGGAGGTGACCGAAAAAAATAATCTCTCTCTCTCTCTCTCTCTCTTCTCTCTCTCTCTCTCTATAGAAGATTTGCAGGGGGCAGCTGATTTCTCAACCTTGACCTTGACCTTTGACCTTAGCATGTATTAATTGCCGTGGATTTTCAAATACTCGAATATGAACCAAGTTTGAAGTTTCTGTGACAGCGGTCAAATTTGTGGCTGATTATGTGAATTGGACATTTTCCTTGACCTTGACCTCTGACCTTGTCCTACCACAATTTGATCACATCCAGCTTTAATAAATGACAATTAATCCCTGCAAGTTCCATTATTATACGATTAAAATTGTAGGAAGCTGTTCACAAACAAACAAACACACAGAAATAAAGACGCAAACAGAGGGTAAACACATAACCTCCTTCCAACTTCGTTGGCGAGGGTAAAGAAGAAAACAAAAGTACCAACTTCAGCAGGATCCACAAGAGAAAAAACACTGCAGGACACTGAGGAGGATATCCTACAAATAATGGACTTAAATGCTAAAGGAAGATTTATAACTGTATTATGACACGCCAAGCAAATGAGCCTCTGGCTCTGAACACGAAGTGGAACACAACGAGGTCATAAATCTCATAAGGCCTTGATGGAGATTGGTTTCACAACGAGAAAACCAACCGCTCGTCTTCATATAAAAAAAAAAAAAAATTCGAGTTCAAGTTAAGAAAGTAAATAGTAAATAAGGGTTTATATTTTGCTCTTTGCTTTCCGCGCGCGCGCACACACATACACACACATATATACATATATATCCATATATATATATATATACATATATATATATAATATATATACAGTATATATAAATCTGAGTGTGTGACTTTAGGTACTGTCTTTCTTACGTTTGAATATTGTGTCACTTCACAGCAGTCAGGATTCGAACCTACGCCTCAGTTTGGAAACAGAATTAAATGGTAGATATTTAAACACATCTGAACTATCAAGAGATATTATACCTTGTATTTCTAGTACGGATCAACATTTGATATATATATATATATATATATATATATTTAAATATATATATTATGTGTGTGTGTGTGAGAATCAGATAAAAATATGCACAAAATTTTTGCGCAAGACGAATTTCCCCAAAACTGATTGATCACTTCCTGCGCCAAAATCTGACACCGAGAACAGCAAAAGAAAAAAATCCACCCGTCAGAATCAGTTTAGCCAAACTCCTTGCCAAGAACTTCAAGAAGACCAATTGTACAGTCCGAAGATCTGGCCTCGTAAAAACAGGGATGAAGTCAACTCTCTCTGCAGTAAAGAGCGAAACTTGTATTTATTATTCTATCTATTAAACTTCGTATATAGCTTTTTAGAATCGCCTTCAGTTGGCGCAAGTCGCCAGAAAGAGGTTTATAGGTCACGGTACCAAAAGCTAGAAAATCTACAGCTGTAAAAACTTCTTTCAAAACCTGTGACATGAACCCGGCATTTCAACGGACACCGGCCCTCCAATCAATTCCATCTTCCCTCTCCCTTTTTTCTCAGTGAGAAATCTTTATGGGCATCCCGTTTCTCTGTTGGATTTTTGCTTGTTCTTTTCGTGAGAGATGAGAGAGAGAGATGAGAGAGGAGAGAGAGAGAGGACGTAAAATGCATTCACAAGATTTTGGGGGATATATTTATCTATCTATCTATCTATCAATCTATCGTATCTATCTATCTATATATATATATATATATATGTGTGTGTGTGTGTGTGTGTCTGTGTATACACACATACATACATACATACGTTCATATATATATATATATATATATATAAATATATATTTTTTGGGGGGGATTAAATGCACCTCAAATGTTTTTAAGAATTAGATGAATGTTCCCCTCAATGTGAGAGAGAGAGAGAGAGAGAGAGAGAGAGAGAAGGCGAATGTCAGGACAAGAGAGCACTATCACAACAAGATGTCCTGTGATGCCCTGCCATTGTCCTACGGTCAGTTCGACCAGGGAGCTTCTAAAGATGAATAGAGCTTTTCAACCGACTGCTTTTCTCTCTCTTCTCTGAAGAGTATCATTTTAGGTTTTCCCAGCAGACCAATGTTCTCCTGTTTCCCCTTTTTAACAAACTGTTTCGTCACTATAGAATGTCTACGTATAAAAGGAACTATGGGAATGGACATTTATGTAGATACACACACACAATATATATATCTGTATATATATACACATGCATACATACATATATGTATATATAAACCATATATATATATATATATATATATTTACATATATAGAGATATATATCATGTATACACACACACACACACACATATATATATATATATATATATATTTATTTATATATATATAAAAATATCATATATATACATTATATATATATATATATATACAGGGAGAGAGAGAGAGAGAGAGAGAGAAACCTTAACGCGGTGAGAGGGTTTGTGTATCACCATGATCAGCAAAGGTATAGTAGTCAAAAACCACCCATACTAGGTTGGTTAGCTGAGATCGATCAGACGAAAGTCTCCCACCATCACAAATCTGCACTGGCTAGCATCGTGATGAAAACTGGCCAACCCACAGATGTTAGTTGACATGCATGAGGCCTTTGTCCTGCAGTAAACTAGAAACGACTGTCATTGTTGTTGTTGTTGTTTTATAAACAATACTTAATGCATGAATCGTCCCAAATATAAGCAACGTAGCCACTAAGGCACAAATTGCGCCTAATATTAAATCCTAAGATTACCAAAGAATCGTCAATCTTCTGGGATGAACCCCATCCACCAAAAATTTTTAAGCTGTTAAGCTTAAAATTAAGCTTAAAACACAAAAGGTATTTTCATAAGGGTGAAAAAGATTTAGCCATTATATGAGATTCATTAAAGTATACAACATTATAGTGTAATATTAATATTATTATTATTATCATTATTATTAATAATAATTACAAAAACACTCTGAGAGTGCAGATCTCCGCCAAGGCAGCTTATTCTCACAACCAGCTTGCCTTTCCCAGAATCAATTTAGACCGTAGGCGTATCTGAAGTCTGCGTGACAACCATATGCGAACTTGGGGTTAAGCTTAAGGGTCATTCGATTAACCTTTTGCTCGAACTTTGACCTTTGACCTAGGACTTTCAACACTGAATCACTTCCACGTCCAAGCATAATTATTAATCCCTGAATGTTTCACTACTCTATGAAGAAAATTGGGGGCCAGGATACTGTTCACCAACAAACAGACAAACAGGGGCGAAAACATAACTTCCTCCCATCTTCGTTGATTGACGGAGGTAATAATAATAATAATAATAATAATAATAATAATAATAATAATAATAATAATAATTATAATAATAAAGGTCGTCTCGTAAACACAAGTACCTTTAACCTTCAAGGCTTTATTTCCGAACCTCATTAATTATTATTGGATTTATGACTCGCCTTATTTGACGCAAACACGATACGAAGTGTTCTGCTTTCGGTAAACAAACTGATTTCGCTTCTCAACATAACTAAAATTTTAAGTAAAAAATCTGAATCTGTTTCTCAACATAACTGATATTTGGGTAAAAAATCTGAATCCGTGTCTTAACATAAATGAAATTTCGAGAAAAAAATCCTAATCTATTTCTAAACATATTTGAAATTTCGGTAAAAATCTGAATCCGTTTCTCAACATAACTGAAACCTTGGTAAAAATCTTAATCTATTTCTAAACATACCTGAAATTTCAGTAGAAATCTGAATCCATTTCTCAACATAACTGAAACCTTGGTAAAAATCTCAATCTACTTCTAAACATACCTGAAATCTCGGTAAAAAATCTGAATCCGTTTCTCAACATAACTGAAATTTCGGTAGAAACCTTAATTTATTTTTTAAACATACCTGAAATTTTGGTAAAACCTGAATCTGTTTCTCAACATAACTGAAACCTTGGTAAAAATCTGAATCTACTTCTAAACATACCTGAAATTTCAGTACAAATCTGAATCCGTGTCTCAACATAACTGAAACTTTGGTAAAAATCTGAATCTACATCTAAACATACCTGAAATTTCAGTAGAAATCTGAATCCGTGTCTCAACATACCTGAAAAGAAAGAAAAGAATATAAGTCAATACTTTGGCACACTATACCGAATGGCATAAAAGTTTTTCCCTAATACAGTTATTAGTATAACCTTTACTGGCTATACATGGGATACATTCTCTCTCTCTCTCTCTCTCTCTCTCTCTCACTCTAATACTGTACAAGGCACTCCACAATACAGAAATGAATAAACATTTTACTAGCTATGTAAGGGCGTATACAAATTCTCTCTCTCTCTCTCTCTCTCTCTCTCTCTCTCTAAATAATATACTGTACAAGGCACTCCACAATACAGAAATGAATAAACATTTTACTAGCTATGCAAGGGCGTATACAAATTCTCTCTCTCTCTCTCTCTCTCTCTCTCTCTCTCTCTACCTAAATAATATACTGTACAAGGCACTCCACAATACAGAAATGAATAAACATTTTACTAGCTATGTCAGGGACGTATACAAATTCTCTCTCTCTCTCTCTCTCTCTCTCTCTCTCTCTCTCGAAATATCTACATAATATACAAGATACTTAAAAATACACAATTTATTAAAAATTTTACTGGCTATACCAGGGCTTATATGAACACATACACACACATACACACACACTCTCTCTCTCTCTCTCTCTCTCTCTCTCTCTCTCTCTTAATACCCACATGCATAACGAACGAACTGGAAAGACTTTGGTGCTCCGTTTGATACAGAGGACTTTGCTCAACCAAACAAAATTAATGTTGCCAACTTGCTTTCAAACATTTAAAGGAGTGGCAGTTGGATGTACTGGCACGTATTTAAGGCTAAGCTTTGTCAGTATAGATGTTGTAGATTAATCTTTACATATATATTCTAGTTTCTAAGTCCTCGTGTATGTATACATACAGCTTTATAAATACATACACACGTTATAATACAGTTTATCATTACACACTTGTGCTTATGAAATATTTATGAAACTTTATTGGAACACCTAAATGGTTTAAATGGCAGCTCATGAATGGCAGAGGCAAGGGGACACTGACATTGTTCTACCAAGCAGGACAATGCCCTGGAGACTGACCATATGTATACCACATGATCAGCGCCCAAAGCTCCTCTCAATCCAAGCTAGGACCAGGGGTGGGTCAGGCAATGACTGTTGATGACTCAGCAGTTAGACCTATTGGGTCCCCCGAACGACCCATCCTTAGCTCACAAGGATGGTGAAGTTGCAGCGACCAAAGAAACTAACGAGTTTGAGCGGGACTCGAACCTCGTAACCTTGACCTCTGACTTAATCAATCCCAAAATCTAATCAAATTTTCATTGTATCATGGCCCATCTTTCGACCTAATTTCATGTAATTCGGTCAAATAGTTTTTGAGTTATGGGAATCCCAAACAAACAAACAAACAAAAACAAGAGAAATAAGAGAGTTCAGACCTCCGCCAATGAATATTGCTGACATTTTACTCAAGTCAACGGATGAAATATTTCCTTTTTTCATACGCTGCTGACCGTGGATGAATCTGCTGTAGCATTTAACTAAAGTCTACGGACAGCACACCCCCCTTTTTATATTCTGACTATAAATGGAGGAATGTTCAATGTTTGTCCAAAATCGTGATCTTGATCAGGATTATCCCCAAAATTTAATGAGATATCCATGACCTAAGATCTATCTGTGGTGAAAATTTCGTCAAAATCCGTCGAGAAGTTTTGACGTAATCCTATCCACATACAGACACACAGACAAATAAATAAGTAAACCGACTCGATTCTATAACCTCCTTGGAGGAGGTAATAAATTCATGCCAATCTTAAAACATCTTATTTTAACTTGTTTCCTTTCATCACTGAGTTATTTTCCTTGTTGGAGCCCCTGGGCTTATAGATTCCTGCTTTTCCAACAAGGGTTACAGCTTAGCAAGTAATAATAATAATAATAATAATAATAATAATAATAATAATAATAATAATAATAATAATAATAATAATAATAATAATAACATTTATAGTAGTAATAGTAATAATAATAATAAAAATAATAATGATAATAATAATAATAATAATAATAATAATAACAAGTGAGCAAGTCCTGAACGCGGACATGGTCCTCGTAGAGGACATACCTCCGCCAAGGTGACCTAGAGCGCCATATGTCCTAGAATCATGAATTGATGTGACTTCGACCTTCACATGACCTTGACCTTCACGTGACCTTCAAGTGACCTTGACCTTCACGTGACCTTGACCTTCACATGACCTTGGCTTTAAGTGACCTTGATCTTCAAATGTACTTGACCTTCACGTGACCTTGACCTTCAGGTGACCTTGACCTTCACGTGACCTTGACCTTCACGTGACCTTGACCTTCAAGTGACCTGCTTGACTTTTGACCTTCAAGTGATCTTTGTTCATTTGCCACTGATACTTAATATGACATTGATATAATGCACCAATATGACCTTGACCTTTGACCTTTATAAATTTGAACATCACCCATGGGTTGCGCCTGGACTAGGACTTCCCTGTTGGCTTATGCAAAAGTCAGTGCTTTATTTCTGTCTCTTGATATGGCCACTTATGTCATAGTGACACCAGTGACCCCTGTGACCTTGACCTTGGGGTGACCTTGACCAAAATTTAATCAGTTCTTCCATACACATTGGGGAACTACTTGGCCAAGTTTGAAGTGATTCCGTGTAGAAATGTGGCCTCTACGTTGTCCACAGACAGACAGACAAACAAACAAACAAACAAACCGAACCGAAAACATAACCTCCTGGCGGAGGTAATAATAATATTTATAGCAATAATAATAATAATAATAATGATAATAACAACAACAATAATAATAATAATAATAATAATAATAATAATAATATTTATAGCAATAATAATAATAATAATAATAATAATAATAATAATAATAATAATAATGATAATAATAATAATAATAATATCAAAACATAACCTTCGCAATAAAGTTGGCGAAGGTAAAAACGCAGCATGAACCAATTAATGCAAACCAGTTACATAAACCAAATACCAGTTTCAAATGCTCATGAATATTCAAGGCCGAAACCAGTCCAACAAATAGGACAAGGAGATGAGCGAACAGAAAGCCAAAGGCGACAAGTAAAACAAGTGAAGACACAAAATCTCATTCACTCAGCGATTGCAAAGAAGCCAACAGCACGGATGAAACACATTATTATTCATTGACAATGAATCTTTGTTCACTACAGAGGGGGTGGTATTCTCTCTCTCTCTCTCTCTCTCTCTCTCTCTCTCTCTCTCTCAATTTGGAGGCCCTGAATTATTTGACTTATGCATTTATTTCCTTTCTAGAAATCTGCAAAATAAATTTAGATGATACATCACATAACAATGTAATTTGCATAACATTTAATTTCTCTCTCTCTCTTTCTCTCTCTCTCTCTCTCTCTCTCTCTCTCTCGTGTCCCAAAATTATTTGATTTATGCAGTTATTTCTCCCTTTTTAAAATCTGCAATAAAAACTTCAGATGTCAAGTCACAACGTAATTTGCATCTCTCTCTCTCTCTCTCTCTCTCTCTCTCTCTCTGCTATCCAACTTTCTGTCCCCTGCACTATCTGAATCATGCAGTTATTTTCTTTTTTAAAATCCCCAAGAACAACTTCAAATGTCACATCACATAACACTGTAATTTGCAATAGCCTCTCTCTCTCTCTCTCTCTCTCTCTCTCTCTCTCATTGCCCAACAGCGCCTATATTCTAGAAGAACACAAGCACATCACAAACCAGAAGAACAAGACATCACTCAAAGAAGAAAACTCCTACATCAATAAAGAGAGAAAGAGAAAAAAAACTTCTACTGAACAGTAGCAGAGAGAGAGAGAGAGAGAGAGAGAGAGAGAGAGAGAAAGGCCCAAGGTTCATTTTAGGGTCCCAGGAGGTTACGGGCATGGAGTGGGTAAGGTGGGGCCCTCATTTTTTTTTTTTTTTTTTTGTCTGTGATATGTAGGAGTCAAGAAAAATTTATGGCAGTGTGGGAGTTGACGGTAATCGGCTCTTATGTAGTAATGCTGTACTTGCGTAAGCTAAAAGGTAGCTAGGTTTTTTTTTTCCTTAAGAGTGAGTTATTCTCAACAATAAAACACGAGCGTGTATACGCACACCAAACACACACACATCAATTTATATATATATATATATATATATATATTTGTGTGTGTGTGTATCACTAACACACGAGATTTTAATCAATGTAAATATCTAACACAATGGCATTTAATACCGAATTCTACCTCTCGGAATGTATATCCACTGGAAAGTAATTTATGATAAATGCTTTTGGCTGGGTAAGGATTCGAACCTATTCCCTGAGATAAAACTAGATATATATATATATATATATATACATATATATGCATACACACACACACACACACACACATATATATATATATATACGCGTAAGTCACAAGGATATATGATGCTCATATGCAAAAGAATCACAGGGAAAATGAAAAACAACTATATAAGGTAGAAGTAGGACTAGTTGACTAAATAAATCAGGATTCACCCATATATTTTAATTTTGAGTTCCACTATGGGTCTTTTACATACATACACACATATAAATATGCATATATATATATATATATATATAAATATATATATATATATATATATACATGCATAAATACTATGCATATTCTTAATAGGGATATATATGGGGGACCTCTTAAAAGAAGCTCAACATTTTACGACCATTACACGTTCCAGGATACAAAAGTTATGGTCAGTTAAGAAGGTTATTATAAACATCTTGGGATAAATGGTCTCCATAGGAATATATTATTCATGTTATCTCTCGAAAAAAGGGATAATATTTATATATAAAAAGGAGTAAATTATGATGAATTAACATAGCATGACTTAGCTGAGTATAGATAACATCACTAGCAGTAATAAGAGTGGACGAAGTAGAAAATAATAGTCGGTAGTATGAGGATGATATTATGGTGAGGGGTAGATGGAGATGGTTTTGGGCATGCTCTTCGCACTCCCCAACTGAGATTGGTTCACCAAACTCTCAACTGGGCTCCACAAGGTACTAGAGGAATTGGTAGACCCAGGCCTAGATGGATGATGAATATGAAGCGTGGAGGAGGAGATAATGAATGGAGAGGTATTGAATTAAAAGCCCAAGATAGAGACGACTGGCGAAATCTAACCGAGGCCCTTTGCGTTATTAGGCGTGGGAGGAGATCATGATGATAGTGATGATCGACAGTAGCTGAGGTAATATTAGTAGGATTTGGCAATAGTAGAGAGAGAGAGAGAGAGAGAGAGAGAGAGAGTCCATTTGCTTTGTTAACCCCTTACATAGAATGTTTTTACAACTCTCCCCAATATTAGTAGGATTTGGCAATAGTAGAGAGAGAGAGAGAGAGAGAGAGAGAGAGAGAGACCGTTTGCTCTGTTAACCACTTACATAGCATATTTCTACAACTCTTCCAAATATTAGTAGGATTTGGCAATAGGAGAGAGAGAGAGAGAGAGAGAGAGAGAGACCGTTTGCTTTGTTAACCCCTTACATAGCATGTTTTTTGGATTTGGCAATAGTAGAGAGAGAGAGAGTCAGAGGGAGAGAGGAGATAGTTTGCTTTGTTAAACCCTTACATAACATGTCTTTATAACTCTTCCCAACATGTAAAATTCAGCACTTCCTTTTCGTAAATTAGCATTGCTAAAACCGTCCCTTTCAACACATGCAATTAATTATTCATCTAAAAGCAAAGTGAATCACAAACAATCACTCTTCCCTTCCCCCCATGCAACGCACAAAGTAATGTTTCGCCATAAAATGTATGCATAAATAATGTCTCGTTCATAAAGCGTTGTATTGGCAAAGTGTTATCCTATGTCATCGTGCAAAGGGGAGGGGGAATATATTTTGCCAATATGTATAACAATATTCAAAATTCCCTTCTTGCTTGTTGAAGGCAGAAGATGATGGTATGGTTAAAAGATTTATTGAGTGTGGTAAATAC
>NC_090768.1:45002789-45007789 GCF_036898095.1 Palaemon carinicauda
AAAGGCAGCAGGCACGCAAATTACCCAATCCCAGCTCTGGGAGGTAGTGACGAAAAATAACAATGCGGGACTCTTCCGAGTCTGCGTAATTGGAATGAGCACACTTTAAATCCTTTAGCAACAACCAATTGGAGGGCAAGTCTGGTGCCAGCAGCCGCGGTAATTCCAGCTCCAATAGCGTATATTAAAGTTGTTGCGGTTAAAAAGCTCGTAGTTCGAGCTCAGTTCCGGACTGGCTGGGGAGGTCACCGCCCGGTGCTTCCCCGTCAGGCTCCGAACAGCTTCCGTGAGTGGAAGCCAAGCCGGTTCTGCCGGGGTGCTCTTCACCGAGTGTCCCGCGCGGCCGGCCAGTTCACCTTGAATAAATGAGAGTGCTCAAAGCAGGCTACTCTCGAATACAATGCCCGAATGTTACCTGCATGGAATGATGGAAGATGATCTCGGTTCCATTTTCTTGGTGGTGGGAGCCAGAGGTAATGATAAAGAGGGACTGTCGGGGGCATCCGTACTACGACGCGAGAGGTGAAATTCAGTGACCGTCGTAGGACGAACAACAGCGAAAGCATTTGCCAAGAATGTCTTCGTTGATCAAGAACGAAAGTTAGAGGATCGAAGGCGATCAGATACCGCCCTAGTTCTAACCCTAAACGATGCTGACTAGCAATTCGCCGTCGTTATTCCCATGACGTGGCGAGACGCCCCCGGGAAACCTCAAGTCTTTGAGTTCCGGGGGTAGTATGGTTGCAAAACTGAAACTTAAAGGAATTGACGGAAGGGCACCACCAGGAGTGGAGCCTGCGGCTTAATTTGACTCAACACGGGAAACCTCACCAGGCCCGGACACCAGAAGGATTGACAGATTAAGAGCTCTTTCTCGATTTGGTGGGTGGTGGTGCATGGCCGTTCTTAGTTGGTGGAGTGATTTGTCTGGTTAATTCCGGTAACGAACGAGACTCTGGCCTACTAAATAGTGGACGGGCGTTTTGGTGCATGGGCCCCGTTCGACACAGTCTTCTTAGAGGGATGAGCAGCGAGTATAGCTGCAGGAGATTGAGCAATAACAGGTCTGTGATGCCCTTAGATGTCCTGGGCCGCACGCGCGCTACACTGAATGGGTTAGCGGGTTGTCCTTCTCCGAGAGGAGCGGGAAATCGCGTGAAAACCATTCGTGATAGGGATTGGGGCTTGCAATTGTTTCCCATGAACGAGGAATTCCCAGTAAGCGCAAGTCATCAGCTTGCGTTGATTAAGTCCCTGCCCTTTGTACACACCGCCCGTCGCTACTACCGATTGAATGATTTAGTGAGGCCTTCGGACTGGCGGTCTTGGACTGGGGCGGCGGGTTTCTCCCAGCAATGGGGTTCCGCCGACTCGCCTGGACGGGCCGGAAAGATGTCCAAACTTGATCATTTAGAGGAAGTAAAAGTCGTAACAAGGTTTCCGTAGGTGAACCTGCGGAAGGATCATTACTGATGGATGGCTCGGCTGTGCTGCCCTGGGGCGCACGGAGCCAGATGGAGAGCTAGTGTGGGGCTCTAGAGGTGGTTTTTGGTGGAGGGGGGCAGTCAGTACAAAGACGTCTCGAGGGCTGTGGAGCCACTGTCGTCCGCGTCGCCGGAGAGAAGGAAGAGGCGGCGGCGCGGTGCGGCACGCTTTAGGCGGGGTTACGCCGCTGGCCGGAGACGACGTCGAGCACTACTGTCCCCGTAGTGATGACGGTCGGAGAGAGAGAGAGAAGCACGGCCGTCGGAGGAGGAGGGCCCGCCGCGCTGGCATGTCCGTGGCGGGCCGTGATGGAAGTCACGCTTAGCCATGTTTTTGTAATAATTTCCAATTTGAACAACTTCTAATGGTGGATCGCTCGGCTCGTGGGTCGATGAAGACCGCAGCAAAATGCGTGTCGGCATGTGAATCGCAAGATTATGAGATGCATCGACCAGTTGAACGCACATTGCGGCGAGGGCACTGACCAGTGTCTTCGCCACTCCCGGACGAGTGTCTGTTAAGCATCCATCCCGGTGAAGGGTATTGCTGCGGCAGGCCCCGGCTGGCAGCGGCGCCGAGTGTGCGGCCCTCAGAGAGAAGGGGGCCGGCCGGAGGCGCGCGCCGCTGGAAGGGGCGGCCGCGGCTACCGTGAGCCGTGGCGAGATGGGGATGTCGGGCCGGCGCCCACTATTTTTGTGGGCTGGCGGTCCGTTCCCTCAAGTGTGAAATGTCGCCGTGTCCCTGGACTGGGCCCCGTTGCTGCTGTCCGGCTGGCTGTTCCCAGCTGGCGGCGGCGGCGGTGGCCCGGTGTCTGGGACTACGGTGGACGATCCTGCTCTCAGGTGAAGAGAAGCAGAGGCCATCCAGGGTACCTATCCTGAGTGCCTAAGCAGCGTTCGGGTCTTGTCCCGGGTCATGTTTCGTGGCTTCGCGAGAAGGAAGCAGCATCTGTTTGAGTGCCGGGCTCACGGCCAGCTCCTCCTGCCATCTGTGTCTGTGCGAGAGCAGAAGATGGAAGGACGAAGGGCCGGGGCCGCTGGTGCACTCGGGCGGGTGACGAGACTGGCCTCATCCCGACAGAGAGCAGTGGGTCGAAGAGAATCATTTTCTTTCGAGCGCTGCTGGGAGGGACCCCGTCCGTTGGTGCGAGGGAGGGAGGAAGGAACGAACGAACGAAGGTGAGCTGTTGTCCGGAGGACGAAGCGGGAGAGAGAGCCTTTTGATGAACGGTGCTGCCCTTGGGAGAGAGGGTGCCGTCGACACGGAGAAGCAAGCAGGTGGCGCACCAGCAGCAGCAGCAGCAGCAGCAACAGCAGCAGCGAGTAGTAAAGCAGCTACGGCTACCGCCTCCCCTGCGCTGCCCTGGGGAGCGGTCACCGCCGGACGGACGGACGGAGTCCTTGCGAGAGAGGACGACGACAACGTCGGTCTAGCCGCTCTGCCTGCCTGCCGCTGGCTGCAGCAGTCGCCTGCACTCCGAAGAATGAAGGCCCCTCCTCCGCCTCAGAATCCGAGGACGACGCCGCTGGCTGATCCGGACGTCCTGCTCCGTCTGGGCCCTGGAAGGCGCAAGTTTTTGAAGACCTCGTCCGCGGGGAGACAACCCGCCAAATTTAAGCATATTAATAAGCGGAGGAAAAGAAACCAACCGGGATTCCCCGAGTAAGGGCGACTGAAAGGGGACCAGCCCAGCGCATAACCTCGCGGTCCTGTCCGGCCGTCGAGGGGTGTTGCGTTTCGGTGGATCCGTACCGCTCGAGCTGCTCACCGCCTAAGTCATTGCTTGAATGCAGCCCCGAGGAGGGTGGTAGGCCCGTGTGGCGGCGCCTGTAAAAAGGTTTTAGGCAGCTTGGGCGGAGGGGTCTTTACCGTAGAGTCGGGTTGCTTAGTACTGCAGCCCTAAGTAGGTGGTAAACTCCATCTAAGGCTAAATACTACCACGAGTCCGATATTTGACAAGTACCGTGAGGGAAAGCTGAAAAGGACTCTGAAGAGAGAGTTCAAGAGGACGTGAAACCATTAGAAGCTCAAACGGGTGGAACCGTGAAGGTCGAAAGAGGGGATTCAGCTGGCGGGGTGCGGGCGGCAACCGCGGTTCAAGTTGCTTTTCAGTGAGAGGACCCGGCGACGCAGTTAGTTGCCGCGGCCCCGTGGTTGTCGTGCCGTGGCCTGCGGGCTTATTTCTCCCTCGAGTAGAGTTGGTGGCGACCCGCTGCTTAGGCTCCGAGGGCCGTTTCGGACTGGTAGCCCGCGCCTTGGCGCGGGTGATGACCGACGACGGTACTGACCGGGCCCGAGCGGCGGTCACTGCAAGGAGGCCGCGGAGAGAAGAATGCGGCCTCTCGCCACCTGAGAGTGATTGGTAATCCACCCGACCCGTCTTGAAACACGGACCAAGGAGTCCAACATGTGCGCGAGTCTAAGGGTGATCTAAACCCGGAGGCGAAATGAAAGTGAGCTCTGTTTTGGGCAGGCCGATCCCCTGTCTGCCGAGGCCTGTCGGGCCAGCTAGGTTGAGAGAATATCCTGGGCTGGTACCGGCGGTGCCTGGGCGGGCGGCCCGCCGCAAGGCGGGAGTTGGGGCGCAGGCCGAGGACTTGGCGTAGTGCGGCCCGGGGCACGGGGGGCTCTCGGGCTCCCTCAACCCGTGGTCCGCCGCCAAGTACCTGAGAGCGCAGCCGTTGGGACCCGAAAGATGGTGAACTATGCCTGGCGAGGACGAAGCCAGAGGAAACTCTGGTGGAGGTCCGAAGCAGTTCTGACGTGCAAATCGATTGTCAGAGCTGGGTATAGGGGCGAAAGACTAATCGAACCATCTAGTAGCTGGTTCCCTCCGAAGTTTCCCTCAGGATAGCTGGCATTCGGAGAGTTGAGTTTCATCCGGTAAAGCGAATGATTAGAGGCCTTGGTGGTGCAATGCTGTCAACCTATTCTCAAACTTTAAATGGGTGAGACGTGGAGCTTGCTTGAGATGTGAAGCTCTATGATGCAAAGAATCAGAGTGCCTAGTGGGCCACTTTTGGTAAGCAGAACTGGCGCTGTGGGATGAACCAAACGTACGAGTTAAGGGGCCTAAAGGAATGCTAATGTAGACACTACGAAAAGGTGTTGGTTGCTATAGACAGCAGGGCGGTGGCCATGGAAGTTGGAATCCGCTAAGGAGTGTGTAACAACTCACCTGCCGAAGCAACTAGCCCTTAAAATGGGTATGGCGCTCAAGCATTCTCCCGATACTCGGCCGCCGGGGCACTGTTTTTGGCGCTGAGAGAGGCGCTATGGAAGCCCCGGCGAGTAGGAGGGTCGCAGCGGTGAGCGTCGAAGGGACTCGGCGTGAGCCGGCCTGGAGCCGCCGCTGGTGCAGATCTTGGTGGTAGTAGCAAATAATCAAGAGAGAGCCTCGTTGGCTGATGTGGAGAAGGGTTCCATGTCAACATCAGTTGAACATGGGTGAGTCAGGCCTAAGCCCAAGGATAAAGTTCCTGTGTCCCATGTGATCCCAGGCCTCTAAACGGAGA
>NC_090768.1:45012789-45025289 GCF_036898095.1 Palaemon carinicauda
ACACTATTTTACAAATGTTATTCCTGCAACACCTGTTTTTTCGTAATGAACAGCTGTACACTATTTTACAAATGTTATTCCTGCAACACCTGTTTTTTCGTAATGAACAGCTGTACACTATTTTACAAATGTTATTCCTGCATCACCTGTTTTTTTCGTAATGAACAGCTGTACACTATTTTACAAATGTTATTCCTGCAACACCTGTTTTTTTCGTAATGAACAGCTGTACACTATTTTACACATGTTATTCCTGCAACACCTGTTTTTTCGTAATGAACAGCTGTACACTATTTTACAAATGTTATTCCTGCAACACCTGTTTTTTCGTAATGAACAGCTGTACACTATTTTACAAATGTTATTCCTGCAACACCTGTTTTTTCGTAATGAACAGCTGTACACTATTTTACAAATGTTATTCCTGCAACACCTGTTTTTTCGTAATGAACAGCTGTACACTATTTTACAAATGTTATTCCTGCAACACCTGTTTTTTCGTAATGAACAGCTGTACACTATTTTACAAATGTTATTCCTGCAACACCTGTTTTTTCGTAATGAACAGCTGTACACTATTTTACAAATGTTATTCCTGCAACACCTGTTTTTTCGTAATGAACAGCTGTACACTATTTTACAAATGTTATTCCTGCAACACCTGTTTTTTCGTAATGAACAGCTGTACACTATTTTACAAATGTTATTCCTGCAACACCTGTTTTTTCGTAATGAACAGCTGTACACTATTTTACAAATGTTATTCCTGCAACACCTGTTTTTTTCGTAATGAACAGCTGTACACTATTTTACAAATGTTATTCCTGCAACACCTGTTTTTTCGTAATGAACAGCTGTACACTATTTTACAAATGTTATTCCTGCAACACCTGTTTTTTTCATAATGAACACCTGTACACTATTTTACAAATGTTATTCCTGCAACACCTGTTTTTTTCGTAATGAACAGCTGTACACTATTTTACAAATGTTATTCCTGCAACACCTGTTTTTTTTCGTAATGAACAGCTGTACACTATTTTACAAATGTTATTCCTGCAACACCTGTTTTTTCGTAATGAACAGCTGTACACTATTTTACAAATGTTATTCCTGCAACACATGTTATTATTATTATTATTATTATTATTATTATTATTATTATTATTATTATTATCATTATTATTGTTGTTGTTGTTGTTGTTAACCCATGATTGAAATCAAAAAATCGCTGGCGGGTGTGGCCCTTTCGTTGGTGTTAAGCATTATTGGCCCTGACATATATGTAGGAGAAGGTGCTCTCCAAGTAAAAAGTGAAATTTTGTATGAGGTCCCCATAGAGTTTGTATTTACACGAGGTTGAACAACTCTAAGGAGCTAGCCTACCAGATTTAACCAAAATTTCATCTCTCCCTGAAAAGTAAGGGTTAGGTGGCCTTCCAAGGCAACCTAGACGGTAAATTGATGGATACTTGGTCAGAAAGTGTAGTTTGGGTCCTTACCCCATGAGTGAAATCAAAAAATCGCTGGCGGATTCGGCCAGTGCGTCGGTATTAAGCATGATTCTTCCTGACATATATAGGAGAAGGTTCTCTCCAAGTAAAGCCTGGAAATTGTGTATGAAATTTCCGTAGAGTTTTTTTTTACGTATGATAAAGGTCAACTTTTTTGAAGTCTCAACTTTTACACCATATACAGTAATTGGGATTTCGGAACATGACTTGTTCTTATGAATACTGCCGTCATATTTAATGAATAAGCATAAGATGACGGTCTGATAGCAATTTCAAGTAATGTTTACGAAAGAAGTGCTTTGGCAGTGTAGCAGTGTGTTCTTTAAAATGAAAAAGAAAATTTATAACATGTTCTCATATATAATAACAAGAGTGATAATTGCAAAATCTATTTATATCCCTATTACAGAAGTATCATAGTTCCATGAAACTCTTATTCTAGAATCGTAGGAAACCCGAGGTTACGTTCTCTCTCTCTCTCTCTCTCTCTCTCTCTCTCTCTCTCTCTCATACGGAGACACACACACAAAGAGCCCCAATCAAGTGCTTAAATGTGTGGAATGACGCCAAAGCAATTCTCGGACGTTTGTCAGCGCAATGGTTTCTCAACCTCAAACGATCATTTTGAGTCAATTAATTACGAACCCTTCAGGCACCAATGGGGTCACGTCTCTCTCTCTCTCTCTCTCTCTCTCTCTCTCTTTTGGAACTCCTCACATTTGTATCAACTTGATCTCAGTAACCCCCGAGAAGAGGTCTAATTTCAGGCTTATGAGTTGACGATATTGAAAAGGATCAAAGATCGTATCTCGTTCATGACTAAGGTTACAGGACGGGAACTCAGTTACTCTGAGTGTAACATAAGCATAAAAGCGGTTTGTTTAATGATTCCATTCGATGAAATAGCGTCAATCCTCATGTGACCTTTGTCACCGATAAGAGATAAGAAACGGGGAAAATCAGTAGTAGCAAAGGAAAAAAATATTAAGACGGGGGAAAATATAGACCAGTTTCTCCATAAACGAAGGATATTTAAAGTACAAAACATAGTATAAAAATAAATCCTCTTATATAAATGACTAATCAGCTTGAATCTAAATGTATTATTTTTCAAATTAATTTTATGTCGAAAATAATCGAAAAAATCACAATCTCACATTGCAACAATTAAAAAAAGTGAAGATTAGAAGCCACATGGAAATCTCGCAAAAATGAAGCTCCAACAGGTAACCTTACACATATAAAACATTATTTCACTTTCTGCGTATATCCTTCATCAAAATCTTCTGTTGAGAGAGAGAGAGAGAGAGAGAGAGAGAGAGAGAGAGAGAGAGAGCAAATGAAAAGATGCCATGAAGTCTGCATACATTTGAAATGATTTCATCACTCCATGAAATTACTATGTTTTCGGTCAGGGTCCGTGGTCTTGATGTCATTTTGTACGTCTTCTTTAACAGCTCTTTGATCTTGTAGTTCCTGTAATTGCGGTCGTGGTGGTAAATAGGTTACGGAGGAAATAGCACTGCGTTGGATTTTCACGAATGAATAAGAGGAAAGTCCAATAATTTCCATAGCTCTGGATAACATATTTCATCCATGGTGGGCAGTAGGAATCAGGTACAATTAAAATGTTTTGTGAGCGAGGAGTTAGGAAAAAAATCCGAAGGATAGTGATTAAGTTGATAAATGTAAAAGCTAAGTAAACATGTAACTTGAGGGTTCCTGGTACTGAAATTTGATTTTTTTCTATCTCTGCTTTGGAATTCTCTCCCTGGCTTCTATGATTTTATATCTTTCAAGAGGTAGAACTATCGTTTCCTCAAAGGCTGTCTTGTACTCTTTTGTTTATATTTTCATTTATTACCTTCGACAAAAAAACTTGTGACTAGTTTGTTTTTGCTTATATGAATGTTAACACAACCCAAAACGAATTAATCAATTAGATGAACCTGGATGATAAAATTCGTTAGGTTACCCTCTCCACATTAATAACTTATGGTCATTTCCCACTAAGATTTTAAGACTTGCTGTCACTGAAAACAGTTTGTTCATTATTCATCCTGATGTTTACTACCTTTTGATAATAAAAAAAGACCAGCTGAAAAAAACGATTTTTTGTGAAATGTGGCTTGGCTGAGGTGTATCTTTTGATAAATATTCTCATTTTAATAGTTTTTATTATGACTAAACAATTATTCAATAATAACTCGGTTTACCAGTGACTCGGAATACGAGCATTTTATTGGTTTGCAAGCAAAAATTTCCATCTGTATACACATTTTTTGTGGACAAGTACTAATGAAACTAGCACGAAATCAGTCAAGTGGTGCTCCTGTTGTTTTCATGTGATTGTACTCCGTTTTCATTCTATTTAAAGAAAAAAAGGCGAAAGCAATTGTCTCTAGATAGGCTCCTTGTCAAAATAAAATGTAAATGTAAAAAGGAAAAGAGGACAAAGTATCCATAAAGCCAAAATTAAGTGATTTAGTTAGTGAAAAGGAACTCTATTTAAGAGAGAGAACTCCAGATATTTTACCAAAACTGCTCATGGAATGAGATTCTATATGCATACATACATACATACATTCACACACACACAGACACACACACACACACATATATATTTGTATGTATGTATATATATGTGCATATATATATATATATATATATAACAGAGAATGCAATCTTAAAAGTATAGGGTGGTTTTAGAAGAAGTAGGGGTTGTACGAATCAGATTTTTACAGTTAAGCAAATATGCGAGAAGTATTTAGCAAAAGGTAAGAAGGTGTATGTTGTGTTTATGGATCTGGAGAAAGTGTATGATATAGTTGATAGGGAAGCAATGTGGAATGTGATGAGGTTATATGGAAATGGTGGAAGGTTGTTGCAAGCAGTGAAAAGTTTCTACAAAGGTAGTAAAGCGTGTGTTAGGATAGGAATGGAAGTGAGCGATTGGTTTCTGGTGAGAGTGGGGCCGAGACAGGGATGTGTGATGTCGCCAAGGCTGTTTAACTTGTATGTTGATGGAGTGGTGAGAGAGGTGAATGAATGGTTGAGTGCTTGGACGAGGATTGAAACTGGTAGACAAGAATGATCATGAATGGGAGATAAATCAGTTGTTGTTTGTGGATGATACTGTCCTGGCTGCAGACGCAGAAGAGAAGCTTGGTCGATTAGTGACAGAATTTGGAAGGGTATGTGAGAGAAGGAAGTTGAGAATTAATGTGGGTGAGAGTAAGGTTATGAGATGTACGAGAAGGGAAGGTGGTGCGAGGTTGAATGTCATGTTGAATGGAGAGTTACTTGAGGAGGTGGATCAGTTTAAGTACTTGGGGTCTGTTGTTGCAGCAAATAGTGAAGTGGAAGCAGATGTACGTCAGAGAGTGAATGAAGGATGCAAAGTGTTGGGGGCAGTAAAGGGAGTGGTAAAAAATAGTGTTGGACATGAATGTAAAGAGAGTTCTGTATGAGAAAGTGATTGTACCAACTGTGATGTATGGATCGGAGTTGTGGGAAAGGAAAGTGACGGAGACAGAAATTGAATGTGTTTGAGATGAAGTGTCTAAGGAGTATGGCTGACGTATCTCGTGTAGATAGGGTTAGGAACGAAGTAGTGAGGGTGAGAACGAGTGTAAGAAATGAGTTAGCAGCTAGTGTGGATATGAATGTGTTGAGGTGGTTTGGCCTTGTTGAGAGAATGGAAAATGGCTGTCTGCTAAAGAAGGTGATGAATGCAAGAGTTGATGGGAGAAGTACAAGAGAAAGGCCAAGGTTTGGGTGGATGGATGGAGTGCAGAAAGCTCTGGGTGATAGGAGGATAGATGTGAGAGAGGCAAGAGAGCGTGCTAGAAATAGGAATGAATGGCGAGCGATTGTGACGCAGTTTCGGTAGGCCCTGCTGCTTCCCCCAGTCCCCTTGGATGACCGTGGAGGTAGCAGCAGTAGGGGATTCAGCGTTATAAAGCTTCATCTGTGGTGGATAACGGGGGAGGGTGGGCTGTGGCACCCTAGCAGTACCAGCCGAACTCGATTGATTCCCTTGTAAGGCTGGAAGGAACATAGAGAGGAAAGGTCCCCTTTATTTCATTTATTTGATGTCAGCTACCCCCAAAATTGGGGGAAGGGCCTTGGTATATGTATGTATGATATATATATATATATATATGCCAACCATGACTCTTCAAAGGTACAGTCACTGCAAGTGAATTTGTCAATACTTTCCAATTTTCATTATGAATTATTCATTTATATTATTTTATAATTCTATGGATTAGAATTTGCTCTTTATGTAACATTACAAACTTTAAAAAATGAGTGTAATTGTGCATTTATGGATGCATGAAACACCTCAAGTGAAGTTTCTTTATCTCTTATGGAAAAATTGTTCTGGTTCAGACGCATTTTGTATTAAGAGCTTGCTCCAGGAACGGATTATGCTCGTATACCGAGGATCTACTATCTATTTAACCAAAACATTCACTTTCCTTGTAATGGTTTTTTAACGATTCCGAACTATGCATCTCTTGAAACACTGGAATAAACGCAATATTTTAAAATATATGTGTCTATATGTCCAGCCTCTCCTCCAAAATGATTACTTCTAAGCAATATCATATTGGTCTAGATATGCAACTTTTCACAATTAATTTGGTGTGAGTCATTACAGTTTGCAAGATCATCGTTTAGTGCGGAAAAAAATCAAGCAAAGCGTTTTCAAGCCTGGAATTCAGGCCGTGAATGAGTAATCTCAGATAGACCGTGATCATACACTTCATATTTTCATATACAAATAGACATACATGGAAACATGTGCCTTTAAAAGACAACCTATCTTTCTGTTTATGTTTAGTATCTGCATCTCTTGCCAATTTTTTTCCATAAATTATTCTTTACTTTAAGCAGTAACAGATACAGTGTTTTTAAGACTATCCTCCCTTATGATTTTGAATGGATTTAGGAATTTACTGTGATAACTCATTTAAAAAACAATAAAAGATAAAAAACATTCATATCTAAATACTTTAAATAGATCAGATTTTTCTACTTCACTCAGTCATTTGTTCTTTCTTTATATACGTAATCAGCTATACATGCTTATAAACTTGGGTTATAAAATATACTATTCATAATATGCAATTCTTTGTAGCTCCCAGGTAAATGATTTCAATTCTAATAGTAAAAATTACTTTTCACAAGAAACCAAATAGTGTTTCATTAATCCAAATATGAATTCATTGAGACCAATTCTAGGTCCTTTATAACTGCTATTCAGCTGGACCTATGAAGAACTTTTTGCTCCATTTCTCTGGGTTTTGAGTCAACCTTTGGTCATTTTTGGAATGCAACTTTGTTTTAGTTCTCTAGTTATTTGGAAGCATCTTCAATAATTATTCACTCTTCGAAGTTGTTTGCCTCAACAGAAGTGATCCCTTCCTTTGTTTTCTTAAAAAAACATTTATCACACCTTTTGACGAGGCAGTGTATTCTCCTACACAATTTGGCATAACAAGATTGGCTGCTGCATTCCCGATGAGCTTGTTGCCCGCACGTCGCCCACACTCCTTGCTTACCTTTTACATTCCATCTCCGTGAAATATTTGTCTAATCATACAGTTGACAACAGAAGCATCATCGAAAGGAATTGATATGAGGTTTCCTTTATGACTAGCAGTTTATACAGCAGTTGAGAGCTTCAAAAGATTACGGGTCGAGATAGAAAAGGGGACACAATATCATCCTCCAATTTTCAAATTTTTTCTTCCCCTGTATTTTGATCTTTCAATACATCAAATAGATTTTCTTCTATAAAAATAGTAGCTCTTTTGAGAAAACTGCCATTCATATATGATTAACCTTTTTATAGGTTTTTATTCTACTTTAATACCAAGACGTTCTTCCAACATTTAAATTTGTTTTGTTTTCTTCTGGTGCTGTGGGCTCAATTAGGAGCTTTACCTAACAAAGGGATGAGAGTTTTGGGCCTCTACTTATTTGACTTGTTATTGCATAGGGTAATTTGAAAACATCATCAAATGCCATGTTCTTCCTTTCTACTAAGTCACTGAAATTTGTTGCAAGATATTAACTCAAAGGAGTCAGGCAGGCATATCTTCATATTTTTCTTCTCTAGAAAAGATCCCTGCTGTGCTCAGAACCCCTTTTTACTATCGTTTTCATTACCAAATGTTCTTTAAATTATGCTACCTGTTGTCGTCTGTGATAATAAATCATTTCAGCCAGTCTGGGAACCATCCATGTACAGTTCGCGAGAAAAATGATTGACAATGTTGAAAATATATGATCAGCGTTAAGAGATGTTCAATCCTCCACTAATGACAGCAGTAAAAACTGAGTCCCAATATTCACGGGGATGGATGAAATGACTTGTGCATTGCCTAAGCCGCTCATGAGAGACCCATGAACATTGAAATTAGCATTACTAATGTGGATGAAGCTGCTTAAACCTGCTTATATGACTGAGAGTATTTCATGAATACAGTCATCCTCACTTACCCATCTTTAAAGACAATCTTGCCCTGGGATCATTGGGACAGTTCCAGGGGATAATACTAGCCCTTGAGATACTGACAAAAGGAGTCACATTGATAATTCTCAGGTTCCAAAGATTATTGGGTTTTTGGTGATAACATCCCAGCTCAGGGTTTTAATTGATAAATTACCACCAGTCCCACATTTTACACCTTTATTTACTAATTTATGCAGTAAATTTTGACGAAAGTGGAAATATCTACTTCTGTTAGCCCATTCAAACAAGAGAAAGAGCTTTCTGGGCTTCAGGAACGTTGAAAGTCAGCGCTTTATACAAGGGAGTGCTGCGAAGAAGCACACTTTCAAATGAAAATGATAATACAGAAATATTTTGCTGATCAGTTTGATGTCCTGTGTCTGACTAAACATTTTTGATTAAGATAGTTTGCCTTTTGTCATTGTTAACAACCACGCGTATTATTTTATAATTCTTCGAAAATACTGGGAAAAATGCATTGACTTTACAGTTAGGTAGTAGAAAATAATGTAAAATCGTTCCTTCAATCAGCACAATGAAAAACATTCTTTGAAATGAACATAGGGTTCCATCATCTCACCATTATAGGTAAAGGATTGATACGTCAAAATGAAATTTCCAGCCTTTGTTATAGATTAATGAGAGAGAGAGAGAGAGAGAGAGAGAGAGAGAGAGAGAGAGAGATTAATTAAGGTTGGCTATCTAGGGATTGAAAAATCTGGAGGAATTTTTCAGAATATTGGGAAACGCGGTAACATAATTATTTGAAGAATTTTAAATGGGAGATTTGCGAAATGGAATCGATAATACGATAGGAGTGGTTCCAAATGTGTGTCCCATCTATTTCATACATTCTTACACAGCTACTTCAGGTTCACATTCCATAAATAACTACGTATTCCTTCTATGCTATTACTATTACTACTATTATTAATGATATAAATGATGACGACAACAACAACAACACCAATAATAATAGTAACAACAACAACTATAATAATAATAATAATAATAATAATAATAATAATAATAATAATAATAATAATAAAAATAATAATGGTAAGTTCAGCTTTCACTGAACCTTTAGAAGATCTCGATTATTTTTTCAAACTGCAAAATTGAGTGAAATTTGAATATTACAGGAGCTCTAAATTTTAGAATAAACGAGAAACCGGTAATGGCAGCTATCAACATAAACAAAAAGTTTCCAATCATCGGATCTTCAACGAAGAAAAACAATTCGTTCGGTTTGGCCAAAGCCATTGCATTAAACCAAAGTTCTCTGCAGTGAAATATTCTACAGCACTTCATATTCGTTAAAATAGAAAATATGTTGCTCTGGGAAATCATCCTGAATAACAAGGAGTAAGATGTCAAGAGCATAACAAAAATATTAATGCAAAAGCACAACAAAAGTATGAATTCAAAAGTTTTTAAAGAGAAACAGCAGGAAATTTCTCGCAGTAAAGCCAGACAGGATTGTAATTTTAGACCAATAGGATTATATTCATCAGACTGTCCAAATGACTTGCAATACATGTTTAAAATAATAAATACAAAACATAAAATGTATATCCCACTAAAAAACTTGAAATTAAAACTATAACAAACACTTTTATGTTACCAGTTCAACATTTTAGTTAAAAAAAAGAAAAAAAAATATGCATTATCGCCCAGAAAAATGTATTTTTACATCTTACTGAATTTGACAATGAAAGTTCTACAAATAGCATCGTAATTCTTTGATGCAAAAAAAAAAAAAAAAAAAAAAACCAACAACTTCCATCAGCAGCAAAGGAGAGCGGGTAATATTGCGTTTCTTTATAAAAACACTTCGACTATAGGAACATTGAACTTCATTTATCAAGAGGGTAAAATAATAATTATTATCAAATTTGAAAAACGAAAATGTATTCGACTTTTACTTAAAATTAGGCTAAACATTTATTTTTAATAACATTACTAGCTAAGCTATAACTTTAGTTGGAAAAGCAATATGATATAAGCCCAAGGGCTACAACTGGAAAAAAAATAGCCTAGTGAGGAAAGGAAACAAGGAAATAAATACACTACAGGAGAAGTAATGAACAATTAATGAAATATTTCAAGAACAGTAACAACATAAAATAGATCTTCCATACATAAAAAAGAGAAAGAAGAGAAATAAGGCAGAATAGTGTGCCTGAGTGTACCCTCAAGAGATAGAAATCTATTCGATGAACACCACACTCAGAAAATAAATGAAAGAATTAGTAATGGGTGATCCAGTCTCTGTTGAATATACAAGCATCTCGTTTTCACCTAATGAATCTGAAAAGACTAGCGAACTGCCGGCAGGATTTATGCCAATGGTATACAGACCGTATGTGAATGATTTGTTTACGATAGTTGAAAACTAGGAACAAGCAGAGTGACACATTACATTTACATTTTAACCTACGCATATAAATATTCACTTTACAAAGTAAAAAGACACTTTTTAAGTTCCATGTCAATCACCACTTCAATCTAAAGAAATTCGATTTCTTTATCGCATTGTTGCGATCTTTACTATTCTCCCTTTCTCTTTTCTATCTTTCTTTTCATATTGTAGATATTTCCGAAGTAAAAATTACCATCTAACTAAACTAACGTCTAGAACACAATACAATTTCTCTTCGCATAATCTGCTTCAGTTTTGGAAATTCATAACTATGTTTGTACCCAATAATTACACAGCCTTTTCTAGAAAGGGAGTAAAGAATTGTTTCCGAAGTGCTGAAGATAAAATGACATTGGGTTTTATAAAAATTACCACATTAGGTAATCCTTACCATAAAAAAGGTGGTTGTTATTTTCTAGCCATTTTTTCCCTGATTATTTTTCATTCCGTTTGGGACAGATTAAGAATCTAATATCTTATCAGATGGGTAAAATGAACATTGAAGTTTAGGCCTAAGCTAGGACTCAGCAGCCACAAGAAAGTCATCTTGAATCATACCTTATCAAAATATGAAAATGTAAAGACGGCTTTATTTTCCATGACTATTTTGAGATATATATATATATATATATGTGTGTGTGTGTGTATGTATAAAAATACACACATATAAATGCATATATAATATGTATTTATACACATCTACATGTGTATATATACACTATATATACTAAATATAAATCTCAAAGGTACGAATGGTTATAGAAAAAAAAAAAAAAAAAAAAAAAAAAAAAAAAAAAAAGATATACCAGATGGGTCACAAGAGCAATCAGAGATTTCAGACCTCCGCAAATGAATATTACCAACATTTAACTAAAGTCTACGGATACCGCCTTCCAATTTTAATATGCTGATGCTATAGTAGATGGTGAAAAGTGCAATGTTGATACAGAATCGTGATCTTAATCCGTATCACCTCCAAAATTTCATGATTTCTTCCGATGCATACTATCTATCCATTGTTAACATTTGGTGAAAACCTAATGAGTCAATTAATTTTTACACACTCTTTAGAATTGTGAAAATTGCAAATCCAGATCATCTCCAAAAGTTAATGGAGTCGTCCACGGCCTAAGATCAAGCTGTGGCGGAAATTTCGTGGAAATCCGTCGATTTGTTTTGAAGTAATCTTTAAAATTGTGAAAAATGCAAATCCGGATCTAGAATCCAGATCCACATCCGGACCATCTCCAAATTTTAAAGAGGTCGTCCAAGATTTAAGATCTATCTGTGGTGAAAATTTCGTCAAAATCCTTTGAGTAGTTTTGACGTAATCCTGTCCACAGACACACAGACAAATAAATAAATAAACAAATAAATAATCCTGTCCACAGGCACACAGACAAATGAATAAATAAATAAACCGAATAGAAAATATAACTTCCTGGGTGGAGGTAATTATCAAGTGGTTAATAAAGCTCAACCTAATCCAGGATAATCGGCAGTAAATGGGTCATAAACTGGAACGTCAAGGTTTATAGACATTGCGTTAAATACTGTGAAAAAGGAAAACCTAAAAAAGGTACTAATTTTTTTAATGATTCTATGCTTTTATATATATATATATATATATACACACACACATATATATATATATATATACACACACACACACACACATATATATATATATATATACACATATACAAATATCACCCACGAAAGGCATTTAATACTGAATTCTATCTTGGGAATATATATCCACTTGGAATTCATTTTATGGTAACAGCTTCTGGCCGGGTGGAGATTCGAACCCCCATCTCTCTTGATAGCTAAGTCGGTAAAGTCGTGCTGGCATGGTTTCCGGCCCTCAGGTGGGGGTTCGAATCTCCACCCGGCCAGAAGCTGTTACCATAAAATGAATTCCAAGTGGATATATATTCCCAAGATAGAATTCGGTATTAAATGCCTTTCGTGGGTGATATTTACATTGATTGAAATCACGTTTGCTTGTGATATATATATATATATATATATATAT
>NC_090768.1:45030289-45032789 GCF_036898095.1 Palaemon carinicauda
CATTGCGAGATATATATATATATATATATATATGTATATATATATACATATATATATATATATACATATATATATATATATATATCCTTGTATTATGAATAAATTCTACAAAACAACGTCATATTATGCATCGAAACCATGGCGAATTCTTTGAAATGACAGTCACGCAGAAGATAAAAAATACGTAAAACCTATAAAAAATTATAAATACATTAAGTATAAACGAAGATGAAGATATTCTATTAAGCTATGAAACTAACCATTGTATCAAACACCGTACGGGATCAGTTTCCCTCTCCCTAAGTGAACCATTTTGATCAGTCTTCCACCTTATTCACTGTCTCCGTTTTTTATTTTAATCACTTAATACGTCTCTATTTATGAGGTACAACTCTTCATTTGCGAAAGGATGTCCATTGGCAATATGTCCTCTTTCTTCACCTTGATATTTACAAATAGGTTGTGATATAGCTTGCAATGGAATTTGCCGGATGTACCCTGGCCAGTATAGTAAGCTACTCATGTTCCTTTTTTATGTTCCTTCAACTTATGGCTGCAGTGCTTTTTTGCATTTTACTTTCCTTTAGGTTCGCTTGGTTCATTTATACACATATATCCTACTTCACTGACTCCATTTTGTCTTGATGTTCAATCTTATTTACTTGTAAATACTTTGGACCAATTCTGAACAGATATAAGAGATGAAGCATAAATGGTCTATTCAGGCCACCTTTCTGACCGAAGAATTAAGTGTTTTTACCATTGCTTGAAGATATGAATAGTAAATAGAAGACTTTTAGTCACATGTGATTAAATCATTAAATTACAATTCCGTCTAAGTCTACAAGTAAATTATGACTGGAAACCAGTTTTGTGTTGAGTTTGTTGTCATTGCAGATTTGTCAGCACTATTCCAAGCGAGTGATATCAGTTTTTCCTTATTTATTTCAAGCATTTACATTTTGTATAGCAAAAATCCATATGCAGTATATTGAAAAAAATTAGAAAGTAAAATATACCCAAAATGCCTGATTATTCTCTAGCTGATTTTACAACCATTTTCTTACAGCAAAATAAACACATGATTGTCCAAATGTACCGTCTCGACACAATGATACCGCCCAAGAAAAATGTGAATCCTTTGTATATTCTAATTCTTAATATAGTCTATTCAGACTTTGTTACCTTCCATATTAAGGAACTTCTAACCAACTTCTTAAAAGTGGACTATTATAGTGAAATCCACTAAGAAATTTCAAAAGGGATATCTGGCAAAATTATCGGATTTTCTGAATACTACTATCAGCAACGTTGCATGCAATTCCGTTATGATGAAATATCACAAAATGACTTGTGCAGTGGTATTTTTTCATCGCCGTTTGTCAGCACATACCATGAAAAATCCTTATTTGCCAAGACTTGCCGATATCTAAATTTATGCTCATAACGTATTGGTATCTACATGAATAACAGACATTCTGGTAATCAAATACTATTATAAGATCGGCATTTCTTACTCAATTGATTTCAAAAGAGTACTTGAAATCATTCTTTTCACATTAAAAATAAAAAGAGCTGTAAAAGAGTAGTTTAACAATTTACATGTCTATATACCTAATGCAGTTTAAGAAATTAATTTAGAAGATAATCTAACTAAAGAGAAATAAAATAATCTATATTCTAGGTTGAAAGCTGATGAAATTCTACAGGGAGAGTCCATTTAGAGCCCAGGTACAACCACAAACAAAACTTACTGGACGAGAACAAACAATATCTTTGTTCCCGTTCTTCAAGAGATGGCATCACTCACCTTCCCCCGACCCCAGCACCACATCTTCAAAAGACTTCCATAAAGGCCCCCTGGTCTCTTTCCCGAAAGAATTTCCTCTGGAGACAAGCACCTACTCATGTAAAGGAAATACTTTTGCACTTATTATGGCGCCAAGGATGAAAAATGTTTGTCCAAGGGATTCCAAGAGCTAATATCCTGACAATACCTAAAGGGCAACAAATATAACAGAAGGGAAAAAATACTTTTATTTCCTGTTAAAACATATACTTGATTGAATCTTTTAAAAAGTGATTTTTTTTCATAGGCATCCTAGTAAAAGATGAAATACTTTTAATGATAACAAAAACCGCATGGATGAAACTAACGCGTATCCATATACTAATGAACCTCGGCTTCTTGCTGGCATGAAATAGTCTTGCTAAATCGAAGGAGTTATTACTAATTTAGTAAGCAAAGGCTGTGGTAACTGGTGGCGGGATAACTTTGTGACATTAGCTTATTTTATGATAGGTAGCATGATTATCAAGTGATGCTCCATTAACCGTATAATTACATAAAAGCTTGAGTATAAACAACATTGCCATAATTTTATGTATAAAAGGTCTACTCCAGGTATTGTATATTGTTCTCTTCATATATTTACACACACAAGCACACACACACACACATATATATATACACATATATATATGTATATATATATATATA
>NC_090768.1:45044821-45047321 GCF_036898095.1 Palaemon carinicauda
TGATAAAAATATTGGCTGAAACATATTTATGTCAATATTTTAAGCTATCGTTTTGTTAAGAGCTCTGCTCTCTTTTGTAAGGACATGTCTTGCACTCACCTTACCTCTTGAAATGATGACTCGCCAAGAAACTATAAGGCTGTGGTCTTCTGCCGTTATACTTTATAGAATAGAAAAAGGCGTATGTGTGTGTATATATATATATATATATATATATATATATATATATATATATATATATATATACATATATATATGTGTATATATATATGTGTGTGTGTGTGTGCTTGTGTGTGTAAATATATGAAGAGAACAATATACAATACCTGGAGTAGACCTTTTATACATAAAATTATGGCAATGTTGTTTATACTCAAGCTTTTATGTAATTATACGGTTAATGGAGCATCACTTGATAATCATGCTACCTATCATAAAATAAGCTAATGTCACAAAGTTATCCCCGCCACCAGTTACCACAGCCTTTGCTTACTAAATTAGTAATAACTCCTTCGATTTAGCAAGACTATTTCATGCCAGCAAGAAGCCGAGGTTCATTAGTATATGGATACGCGTTAGTTTCATCCATGCGGTTTTTGTTATCATTAAAAGTATTTCATCTTTTACTAGGATGCCTATGAAAAAAAATCACTTTTTAAAAGATTCAATCAAGTATATGTTTTAACAGGAAATAAAAGTATTTTTTCCCTTCTGTTATATTTGTTGCCCTTTAGGTATTGTCAGGATATTAGCTCTTGGAATCCCTTGGACAAACATTTTTCATCCTTGGCGCCATAATAAGTGCAAAAGTATTTCCTTTACATGAGTAGGTGCTTGTCTCCAGAGGAAATTCTTTCGGGAAAGAGACCAGGGGGCCTTTATGGAAGTCTTTTGAAGATGTGGTGCTGGGGTCGGGGGAAGGTGAGTGATGCCATCTCTTGAAGAACGGGAACAAAGATATTGTTTGTTCTCGTCCAGTAAGTTTTGTTTGTGGTTGTACCTGGGCTCTAAATGGACTCTCCCTGTAGAATTTCATCAGCTTTCAACCTAGAATATAGATTATTTTATTTCTCTTTAGTTAGATTATCTTCTAAATTAATTTCTTAAACTGCATTAGGTATATAGACATGTAAATTGTTAAACTACTCTTTTACAGCTCTTTTTATTTTTAATGTGAAAAGAATGATTTCAAGTACTCTTTTGAAATCAATTGAGTAAGAAATGCCGATCTTATAATAGTATTTGATTACCAGAATGTCTGTTATTCATGTAGATACCAATACGTTATGAGCATAAATTTAGATATCGGCAAGTCTTGGCAAATAAGGATTTTTCATGGTATGTGCTGACAAACGGCGATGAAAAAATACCACTGCACAAGTCATTTTGTGATATTTTCATCATAACGGAATTGCATGCAACGTTGCTGATAGTAGTATTCAGAAAATCCGATAATTTTGCCAGATATCCCTTTTGAAATTTCTTAGTGGATTTCACTATAATAGTCCACTTTTAAGAAGTTGGTTAGAAGTTCCTTAATTGGAAGGTAACAAAGTCTGAATAGACTATATTAAGAATTAGAATATAACAAAGGATTCACATTTTTCTTGGGCGGTATCATTGTGTCGAGACGGTACATTTGGACAATCATGTGTTTATTTTGCTGTAAGAAAATGGTTGTAAAATCAGCTAGAGAATAATCAGGCATTTTGGGTATATTTTACTTTCTAATTTTTTTCAATATACTGCATATGGATTTTGCTATACAAAATGTAAATGCTTGAAATAAATAAGGAAAACTGATATCACTCGCTTGGAATAGTGCTGACAAATCTGCAATGACAACAAACTCAACACAAAACTGGTTTCCAGTCATAATTTACTTGTAGACTTAGACGGAATTGTAATTTAATGATTTAATCACATGTGACTAAAAGTCTTCTATTTACTATTCATATCTTCAAGCAATGGTAAAAACACTTAATTCTTCGGTCAGAAAGGTGGCCTGAATAGACCATTTATGCTTCATCTCTTATATCTGTTCAGAATTGGTCCAAAGTATTTACAAGTAAATAAGATTGAACATCAAGACAAAATGGAGTCAGTGAAGTAGGATATATGTGTATAAATGAACCAAGCGAACCTAAAGGAAAGTAAAATGCAAAAAAGCACTGCAGCCATAAGTTGAAGGAACATAAAAAAGGAACATGAGTAGCTTACTATACTGGCCAGGGTACATCCGGCAAATTCCATTGCAAGCTATATCACAACCTATTTTGTAAATATCAAGGTGAAGAAAGAGGACATATTGCCAATGGACATCCTTTCGCAAATGAAGAGTTGTACCTCATAAATAGAGACGTATTAAGTGATTAAAATAAAAACGGAGACAGTGAATAAGGTGGAAGACTGATCAAAATGGTTCACTTAGGGAGAGGGAAACTGATCCCGTACGGTGTTTGATACAATGGTTAGTTTCATAGCTTAATAGAATATCTTC
>NC_090768.1:45054821-45072321 GCF_036898095.1 Palaemon carinicauda
CATATTTTGATAAGGTATGATTCAAGATGACTTTCTTGTGGCTGCTGAGTCCTAGCTTAGGCCTAAACTTCAATGTTCATTTTACCCATCTGATAAGATATTAGATTCTTAATCTGTCCCAAACGGAATGAAAAATAATCAGGGAAAAAATGGCTAGAAAATAACAACCACCTTTTTTATGGTAAGGATTACCTAATGTGGTAATTTTTATAAAACCCAATGTCATTTTATCTTCAGCACTTCGGAAACAATTCTTTACTCCCTTTCTAGAAAAGGCTGTGTAATTATTGGGTACAAACATAGTTATGAATTTCCAAAACTGAAGCAGATTATGCGAAGAGAAATTGTATTGTGTTCTAGACGTTAGTTTAGTTAGATGGTAATTTTTACTTCGGAAATATCTACAATATGAAAAGAAAGATAGAAAAGAGAAAGGGAGAATAGTAAAGATCGCAACAATGCGATAAAGAAATCGAATTTCTTTAGATTGAAGTGGTGATTGACATGGAACTTAAAAAGTGTCTTTTTACTTTGTAAAGTGAATATTTATATGCGTAGGTTAAAATGTAAATGTAATGTGTCACTCTGCTTGTTCCTAGTTTTCAACTATCGTAAACAAATCATTCACATACGGTCTGTATACCATTGGCATAAATCCTGCCGGCAGTTCGCTAGTCTTTTCAGATTCATTAGGTGAAAACGAGATGCTTGTATATTCAACAGAGACTGGATCACCCATTACTAATTCTTTCATTTATTTTCTGAGTGTGGTGTTCATCGAATAGATTTCTATCTCTTGAGGGTACACTCAGGCACACTATTCTGCCTTATTTCTCTTCTTTCTCTTTTTTATGTATGGAAGATCTATTTTATGTTGTTACTGTTCTTGAAATATTTCATTAATTGTTCATTACTTCTCCTGTAGTGTATTTATTTCCTTGTTTCCTTTCCTCACTAGGCTATTTTTTTTCCAGTTGTAGCCCTTGGGCTTATATCATATTGCTTTTCCAACTAAAGTTATAGCTTAGCTAGTAATGTTATTAAAAATAAATGTTTAGCCTAATTTTAAGTAAAAGTCGAATACATTTTCGTTTTTCAAATTTGATAATAATTATTATTTTACCCTCTTGATAAATGAAGTTCAATGTTCCTATAGTCGAAGTGTTTTTATAAAGAAACGCAATATTACCCGCTCTCCTTTGCTGCTGATGGAAGTTGTTGGTTTTTTTTTTTTTTTTTTTTTTTTGCATCAAAGAATTACGATGCTATTTGTAGAACTTTCATTGTCAAATTCAGTAAGATGTAAAAATACATTTTTCTGGGCGATAATGCATATTTTTTTTTCTTTTTTTTAACTAAAATGTTGAACTGGTAACATAAAAGTGTTTGTTATAGTTTTAATTTCAAGTTTTTTAGTGGGATATACATTTTATGTTTTGTATTTATTATTTTAAACATGTATTGCAAGTCATTTGGACAGTCTGATGAATATAATCCTATTGGTCTAAAATTACAATCCTGTCTGGCTTTACTGCGAGAAATTTCCTGCTGTTTCTCTTTAAAAACTTTTGAATTCATACTTTTGTTGTGCTTTTGCATTAATATTTTTGTTATGCTCTTGACATCTTACTCCTTGTTATTCAGGATGATTTCCCAGAGCAACATATTTTCTATTTTAACGAATATGAAGTGCTGTAGAATATTTCACTGCAGAGAACTTTGGTTTAATGCAATGGCTTTGGCCAAACCGAACGAATTGTTTTTCTTCGTTGAAGATCCGATGATTGGAAACTTTTTGTTTATGTTGATAGCTGCCATTACCGGTTTCTCGTTTATTCTAAAATTTAGAGCTCCTGTAATATTCAAATTTCACTCAATTTTGCAGTTTGAAAAAATAATCGAGATCTTCTAAAGGTTCAGTGAAAGCTGAACTTACCATTATTATTTTTATTATTATTATTATTATTATTATTATTATTATTATTATTATTATTATTATTATAGTTGTTGTTGTTACTATTATTATTGGTGTTGTTGTTGTTGTCGTCATCATTTATATCATTAATAATAGTAGTAATAGTAATAGCATAGAAGGAATACGTAGTTATTTATGGAATGTGAACCTGAAGTAGCTGTGTAAGAATGTATGAAATAGATGGGACACACATTTGGAACCACTCCTATCGTATTATCGATTCCATTTCGCAAATCTCCCATTTAAAATTCTTCAAATAATTATGTTACCGCGTTTCCCAATATTCTGAAAAATTCCTCCAGATTTTTCAATCCCTAGATAGCCAACCTTAATTAATCTCTCTCTCTCTCTCTCTCTCTCTCTCTCTCTCTCTCTCTCTCTCTCTCTCTCTCTCTCTCTCTCTCTCTCTCTCTCTCATTAATCTATAACAAAGGCTGGAAATTTCATTTTGACGTATCAATCCTTTACCTATAATGGTGAGATGATGGAACCCTATGTTCATTTCAAAGAATGTTTTTCATTGTGCTGATTGAAGGAACGATTTTACATTATTTTCTACTACCTAACTGTAAAGTCAATGCATTTTTCCCAGTATTTTCGAAGAATTATAAAATAATACGCGTGGTTGTTAACAATGACAAAAGGCAAACTATCTTAATCAAAAATGTTTAGTCAGACACAGGACATCAAACTGATCAGCAAAATATTTCTGTATTATCATTTTCATTTGAAAGTGTGCTTCTTCGCAGCACTCCCTTGTATAAAGCGCTGACTTTCAACGTTCCTGAAGCCCAGAAAGCTCTTTCTCTTGTTTGAATGGGCTAACAGAAGTAGATATTTCCACTTTCGTCAAAATTTACTGCATAAATTAGTAAATAAAGGTGTAAAATGTGGGACTGGTGGTAATTTATCAATTAAAACCCTGAGCTGGGATGTTATCACCAAAAACCCAATAATCTTTGGAACCTGAGAATTATCAATGTGACTCCTTTTGTCAGTATCTCAAGGGCTAGTATTATCCCCTGGAACTGTCCCAATGATCCCAGGGCAAGATTGTCTTTAAAGATGGGTAAGTGAGGATGACTGTATTCATGAAATACTCTCAGTCATATAAGCAGGTTTAAGCAGCTTCATCCACATTAGTAATGCTAATTTCAATGTTCATGGGTCTCTCATGAGCGGCTTAGGCAATGCACAAGTCATTTCATCCATCCCCGTGAATATTGGGACTCAGTTTTTACTGCTGTCATTAGTGGAGGATTGAACATCTCTTAACGCTGATCATATATTTTCAACATTGTCAATCATTTTTCTCGCGAACTGTACATGGATGGTTCCCAGACTGGCTGAAATGATTTATTATCACAGACGACAACAGGTAGCATAATTTAAAGAACATTTGGTAATGAAAACGATAGTAAAAAGGGGTTCTGAGCACAGCAGGGATCTTTTCTAGAGAAGAAAAATATGAAGATATGCCTGCCTGACTCCTTTGAGTTAATATCTTGCAACAAATTTCAGTGACTTAGTAGAAAGGAAGAACATGGCATTTGATGATGTTTTCAAATTACCCTATGCAATAACAAGTCAAATAAGTAGAGGCCCAAAACTCTCATCCCTTTGTTAGGTAAAGCTCCTAATTGAGCCCACAGCACCAGAAGAAAACAAAACAAATTTAAATGTTGGAAGAACGTCTTGGTATTAAAGTAGAATAAAAACCTATAAAAAGGTTAATCATATATGAATGGCAGTTTTCTCAAAAGAGCTACTATTTTTATAGAAGAAAATCTATTTGATGTATTGAAAGATCAAAATACAGGGGAAGAAAAAATTTGAAAATTGGAGGATGATATTGTGTCCCCTTTTCTATCTCGACCCGTAATCTTTTGAAGCTCTCAACTGCTGTATAAACTGCTAGTCATAAAGGAAACCTCATATCAATTCCTTTCGATGATGCTTCTGTTGTCAACTGTATGATTAGACAAATATTTCACGGAGATGGAATGTAAAAGGTAAGCAAGGAGTGTGGGCGACGTGCGGGCAACAAGCTCATCGGGAATGCAGCAGCCAATCTTGTTATGCCAAATTGTGTAGGAGAATACACTGCCTCGTCAAAAGGTGTGATAAATGTTTTTTTAAGAAAACAAAGGAAGGGATCACTTCTGTTGAGGCAAACAACTTCGAAGAGTGAATAATTATTGAAGATGCTTCCAAATAACTAGAGAACTAAAACAAAGTTGCATTCCAAAAATGACCAAAGGTTGACTCAAAACCCAGAGAAATGGAGCAAAAAGTTCTTCATAGGTCCAGCTGAATAGCAGTTATAAAGGACCTAGAATTGGTCTCAATGAATTCATATTTGGATTAATGAAACACTATTTGGTTTCTTGTGAAAAGTAATTTTTACTATTAGAATTGAAATCATTTACCTGGGAGCTACAAAGAATTGCATATTATGAATAGTATATTTTATAACCCAAGTTTATAAGCATGTATAGCTGATTACGTATATAAAGAAAGAACAAATGACTGAGTGAAGTAGAAAAATCTGATCTATTTAAAGTATTTAGATATGAATGTTTTTTATCTTTTATTGTTTTTTAAATGAGTTATCACAGTAAATTCCTAAATCCATTCAAAATCATAAGGGAGGATAGTCTTAAAAACACTGTATCTGTTACTGCTTAAAGTAAAGAATAATTTATGGAAAAAAATTGGCAAGAGATGCAGATACTAAACATAAACAGAAAGATAGGTTGTCTTTTAAAGGCACATGTTTCCATGTATGTCTATTTGTATATGAAAATATGAAGTGTATGATCACGGTCTATCTGAGATTACTCATTCACGGCCTGAATTCCAGGCTTGAAAACGCTTTGCTTGATTTTTTTCCGCACTAAACGATGATCTTGCAAACTGTAATGACTCACACCAAATTAATTGTGAAAAGTTGCATATCTAGACCAATATGATATTGCTTAGAAGTAATCATTTTGGAGGAGAGGCTGGACATATAGACACATATATTTTAAAATATTGCGTTTATTCCAGTGTTTCAAGAGATGCATAGTTCGGAATCGTTAAAAAACCATTACAAGGAAAGTGAATGTTTTGGTTAAATAGATAGTAGATCCTCGGTATACGAGCATAATCCGTTCCTGGAGCAAGCTCTTAATACAAAATGCGTCTGAACCAGAACAATTTTTCCATAAGAGATAAAGAAACTTCACTTGAGGTGTTTCATGCATCCATAAATGCACAATTACACTCATTTTTTAAAGTTTGTAATGTTACATAAAGAGCAAATTCTAATCCATAGAATTATAAAATAATATAAATGAATAATTCATAATGAAAATTGGAAAGTATTGACAAATTCACTTGCAGTGACTGTACCTTTGAAGAGTCATGGTTGGCATATATATATATATATATATATATATATATATATATATATATATATATATATCATACATACATATACCAAGGCCCTTCCCCCAATTTTGGGGGTAGCTGACATCAAATAAATGAAATAAAGGGGACCTTTCCTCTCTATGTTCCTTCCAGCCTTACAAGGGAATCAATCGAGTTCGGCTGGTACTGCTAGGGTGCCACAGCCCACCCTCCCCCGTTATCCACCACAGATGAAGCTTTATAACGCTGAATCCCCTACTGCTGCTACCTCCACGGTCATCCAAGGGGACTGGGGGAAGCAGCAGGGCCTACCGAAACTGCGTCACAATCGCTCGCCATTCATTCCTATTTCTAGCACGCTCTCTTGCCTCTCTCACATCTATCCTCCTATCACCCAGAGCTTTCTGCACTCCATCCATCCACCCAAACCTTGGCCTTTCTCTTGTACTTCTCCCATCAACTCTTGCATTCATCACCTTCTTTAGCAGACAGCCATTTTCCATTCTCTCAACAAGGCCAAACCACCTCAACACATTCATATCCACACTAGCTGCTAACTCATTTCTTACACTCGTTCTCACCCTCACTACTTCGTTCCTAACCCTATCTACACGAGATACGTCAGCCATACTCCTTAGACACTTCATCTCAAACACATTCAATTTCTGTCTCCGTCACTTTCCTTTCCCACAACTCCGATCCATACATCACAGTTGGTACAATCACTTTCTCATACAGAACTCTCTTTACATTCATGTCCAACACTATTTTTTACCACTCCCTTTACTGCCCCCAACACTTTGCATCCTTCATTCACTCTCTGACGTACATCTGCTTCCACTTCACTATTTGCTGCAACAACAGACCCCAAGTACTTAAACTGATCCACCTCCTCAAGTAACTCTCCATTCAACATGACATTCAACCTCGCACCACCTTCCCTTCTCGTACATCTCATAACCTTACTCTCACCCACATTAATTCTCAACTTCCTTCTCTCACATACCCTTCCAAATTCTGTCACTAATCGACCAAGCTTCTCTTCTGCGTCTGCAGCCAGGACAGTATCATCCACAAACAACAACTGATTTATCTCCCATTCATGATCATTCTTGTCTACCAGTTTCAATCCTCGTCCAAGCACTCAACCATTCATTCACCTCTCTCACCACTCCATCAACATACAAGTTAAACAGCCTTGGCGACATCACACATCCCTGTCTCGGCCCCACTCTCACCAGAAACCAATCGCTCACTTCCATTCCTATCCTAACACACGCTTTACTACCTTTGTAGAAACTTTTCACTGCTTGCAACAACCTTCCACCATTTCCATATAACCTCATCACATTCCACATTGCTTCCCTATCAACTATATCATACACTTTCTCCAGATCCATAAACACAACATACACCTTCTTACCTTTTGCTAAATACTTCTCGCATATTTGCTTAACTGTAAAAATCTGATTCGTACAACCCCTACTTCTTCTAAAACCACCCTATACTTTTAAGATTGCATTCTCTGTTATATATATATATATATATATATATATATATATATATATATATATATATATATATATATATATATATATATATATATATATGCACATATATATACATACATACAAATATATATGTGTGTGTGTGTGTGTCTGTGTGTGTGTGAATGTATGTATGTATGTATGCATATAGAATCTCATTCCATGAGCAGTTTTGGTAAAATATCTGGAGTTCTCTCTCTTAAATAGAGTTCCTTTTCACTAACTAAATCACTTAATTTTGGCTTTATGGATACTTTGTCCTCTTTTCCTTTTTACATTTACATTTTATTTTGACAAGGAGCCTATCTAGAGACAATTGCTTTCGCCTTTTTTTCTTTAAATAGAATGAAAACGGAGTACAATCACATGAAAACAACAGGAGCACCACTTGACTGATTTCGTGCTAGTTTCATTAGTACTTGTCCACAAAAAATGTGTATACAGATGGAAATTTTTGCTTGCAAACCAATAAAATGCTCGTATTCCGAGTCACTGGTAAACCGAGTTATTATTGAATAATTGTTTAGTCATAATAAAAACTATTAAAATGAGAATATTTATCAAAAGATACACCTCAGCCAAGCCACATTTCACAAAAAAATCGTTTTTTCAGCTGGTCTTTTTTTATTATCAAAAGGTAGTAAACATCAGGATGAATAATGAACAAACTGTTTTCAGTGACAGCAAGTCTTAAAATCTTAGTGGGAAATGACCATAAGTTATTAATGTGGAGAGGGTAACCTAACGAATTTTATCATCCAGGTTCATCTAATTGATTAATTCGTTTTGGGTTGTGTTAACATTCATATAAGCAAAAACAAACTAGTCACAAGTTTTTTTGTCGAAGGTAATAAATGAAAATATAAACAAAAGAGTACAAGACAGCCTTTGAGGAAACGATAGTTCTACCTCTTGAAAGATATAAAATCATAGAAGCCAGGGAGAGAATTCCAAAGCAGAGATAGAAAAAAATCAAATTTCAGTACCAGGAACCCTCAAGTTACATGTTTACTTAGCTTTTACATTTATCAACTTAATCACTATCCTTCGGATTTTTTTCCTAACTCCTCGCTCACAAAACATTTTAATTGTACCTGATTCCTACTGCCCACCATGGATGAAATATGTTATCCAGAGCTATGGAAATTATTGGACTTTCCTCTTATTCATTCGTGAAAATCCAACGCAGTGCTATTTCCTCCGTAACCTATTTACCACCACGACCGCAATTACAGGAACTACAAGATCAAAGAGCTGTTAAAGAAGACGTACAAAATGACATCAAGACCACGGACCCTGACCGAAAACATAGTAATTTCATGGAGTGATGAAATCATTTCAAATGTATGCAGACTTCATGGCATCTTTTCATTTGCTCTCTCTCTCTCTCTCTCTCTCTCTCTCTCTCTCTCTCTCTCTCTCTCTCTCTCTCTCTCTCTCTCTCTCAACAGAAGATTTTGATGAAGGATATACGCAGAAAGTGAAATAATGTTTTATATGTGTAAGGTTACCTGTTGGAGCTTCATTTTTGCGAGATTTCCATGTGGCTTCTAATCTTCACTTTTTTAATTGTTGCAATGTGAGATTGTGATTTTTTCGATTATTTTCGACATAAAATTAATTTGAAAAATAATACATTTAGATTCAAGCTGATTAGTCATTTATATAAGAGGATTTATTTTTATACTATGTTTTGTACTTTAAATATCCTTCGTTTATGGAGAAACTGGTCTATATTTTCCCCCGTCTTAATATTTTTTTCCTTTGCTACTACTGATTTTCCCCGTTTCTTATCTCTTATCGGTGACAAAGGTCACATGAGGATTGACGCTATTTCATCGAATGGAATCATTAAACAAACCGCTTTTATGCTTATGTTACACTCAGAGTAACTGAGTTCCCGTCCTGTAACCTTAGTCATGAACGAGATACGATCTTTGATCCTTTTCAATATCGTCAACTCATAAGCCTGAAATTAGACCTCTTCTCGGGGGTTACTGAGATCAAGTTGATACAAATGTGAGGAGTTCCAAAAGAGAGAGAGAGAGAGAGAGAGAGAGAGAGAGAGACGTGACCCCATTGGTGCCTGAAGGGTTCGTAATTAATTGACTCAAAATGATCGTTTGAGGTTGAGAAACCATTGCGCTGACAAACGTCCGAGAATTGCTTTGGCGTCATTCCACACATTTAAGCACTTGATTGGGGCTCTTTGTGTGTGTGTCTCCGTATGAGAGAGAGAGAGAGAGAGAGAGAGAGAGAGAGAGAGAGAGAGAGAGAGAGAGAGAGAGAGAGAGAGAGAACGTAACCTCGGGTTTCCTACGATTCTAGAATAAGAGTTTCATGGAACTATGATACTTCTGTAATAGGGATATAAATAGATTTTGCAATTATCACTCTTGTTATTATATATGAGAACATGTTATAAATTTTCTTTTTCATTTTAAAGAACACACTGCTACACTGCCAAAGCACTTCTTTCGTAAACATTACTTGAAATTGCTATCAGACCGTCATCTTATGCTTATTCATTAAATATGACGGCAGTATTCATAAGAACAAGTCATGTTCCGAAATCCCAATTACTGTATATGGTGTAAAAGTTGAGACTTCAAAAAAGTTGACCTTTATCATATTTTCATTTTGAAAGTAATAATGATGATGATTACCGATATGATACACATTTACTCAAACCGTAATAACTTGATCTAACTCGGAAAACCTCAACAGAATAGTGTCCATTTTAGAATATTTGTGATATGCTTGAATATAAAAAACTGAAAACAGCTATCATTGAGGAAGCTGGATGGTTTTAATAATTAAACAGAATAAGGATACCTGAAATTAGGACACTCAAAACGCAAAGGGCATGGCAAGTACATTAGCAATGAATGTGACCCATGATAAAGTCTAACAGCCCTAATTAGTTGAGAAGATACTCCCAGTCCATAGAGCCAAACATAGTTGGATGGATGGAAATCTAATGATGCCCTGCCTTCTTACATTCAATTTTTGAACGGGAAACTTTTTCATTCCTGGGTGATTCCTGAAATTTTATATGGCGCTATCTAAGAGGAGGATTAGACACCGACTAAAAATAGAAAAGCACCTTTGGAATTTTGCTGTTAACATTTTTCGTCTTTCAGATGTGTTGAATATATCAAAGGGCATTTTTTCGCTCCCATCAGCCTTTCACGAGAGAGAGAGAGAGAGAGAGAGAGAGAGAGAGAGAGAGAGAGGAGAGAGAGAGAGAGAGAGAGAGAGAGTTTGTATTTGATTCAATGTTTACATTCACATCCACACATGTACAGTAATGTTCGAAAGTATTATCATTCTTCATGCTTTTTCTGAAGACCATACATGCCTTACGAATGTGTGATTTCTCACTTTGATATATTTTTATCACGTTCGACTGTCTTGTTCACGACTTATGGTTATTTTGGCAGCACATCAAACAGGTCTATATTTGTAACGTTTGCCTTTTTTGTGATCTTTTCTGTCTTACAGTTTTCTTCTTCACAAAAGTATTACTCTTTTCATACTTTGTTTTCCATCCCAAATTTAATTTTACTCGTATCTGTTGATTATAATCCTAAAGTGCTTATAATGACATACGTACCTGAGAATAAGTATCGCAGTGGTATTATTTAGTTAGCTCACGTGTATTTTTCGACATTTAATTTTATATGTTTTACATTGTTGTTGTTTTTTATTTTGTAAGTTATTTATTCTTTCCTGACAATGTTTTATTCAAATTAATAAGTCAAACCAACAACACGGTCCTTGAATGTCCTATTTGGTTAACTTTCCCTTTGGTAATTTTTTATTTCCATTAATACTCATTGGTTATTGTGCCACAGAACGAAGAGACTATCCCAAGTATAACGCGCAGTAGGCATTCCCCTCCTCCCTACAGACCACGTTTATGTCAACAATTCTAGTTGACATCTCAAGTAGGATGAGATTCCACGAGAGCTGTCACTTCATCTACTTTTAGGAAGTTTCTAGGACTGATGGTTATAAGTTTGAAATGCACTATGCTACTCCCCCTAAAGTTTTTTCTCAATAGTTTTCTGTTACTATTCTTTTAATATTTGTATTTATGTGTTTGTTGATTTGTTTAGCATCTTTCATTTAGTAGCCTCTTACGTAAACTACCATTATTTTATCTATTTTCTTTATTTTTAGTTTATATGGTTTTTTATCTCTTTACATTTGAAACTTCACATTATTAGTAATAACAATCATGCTGATCAACATCATCTATGAGTTTGATAAGTGTTTCTTCCATCTACCTGGTGTGCCTTTCATAATTCTTTTAATCGTCCCAATCTTAGCTGTGCAATCCACTCTCCTATCCTGGCAAGAACAATCTATGGTCACGCTCGGTCTCTCCCTGGTCTTTGTCTATTTTAAAAAGCATACCTTAAAACTAGAAGACATTTTAGGAACGCTTATTACATGGGGAAATAGAGATGAGTACATTGCACAGTGAGGATTTCAAACTTAACGTCATAAAGTTCACCATGTATAACTATGAAACATTCTTATTACTTTCTGCGCCTTTTACGTGATCTTCATTATGATATACCTGCTATAGTATACTTATTGTAACACATTTCATTTGCAGGTCCGTGGATGTCATACGCATGTCACCGAAGCATATATACAAGTAAGTTTCGTTCTTTATTTCTCTCATTATTAATGTTCTGGCGCTTGCAATGTCTTTTTAAGGAGGATATAAGATAATTTTTTCCCCTGGATTCGTCATAGAAGGAACATGTATTTCTAGCGAAAGGTGTATACCATCAAGTGTCGTACTCCTTGGAGTAGATTTGAGGCCATTTGAAGGTTGTGTGGTTGAGCAAATATGCAGTATGACGTGAGATTAATTTCAAATTAAATAACAAGTAAAAAAGGACCTAACGATTATTTTTATATCAACTTAATTTAACTCTGTTTTTCCTTCTTTTAATGTTCCCAAGATCAAGGGGTTTTATTGAAATTTTATCATTTTAGTCAATTACATTTTTTATTCAAATTATAGTGTGCGCATTTACTGCAGCGGAATGCTTTAAAAACATGGGATTTTGCCTACACGCGAACCTTCTGGAAATATGCGAACTTAATCTAATTAAATTAAGTAATGATGCATTCTATACCTCATAATTGAATTAAATTTTTTGAGAAGAGGAATTCTTCTATGAAAATGTGCAGTGACTGAAATGAGAGTGACAGACAGAGAGAGAGAGAGAGAGAGAGAGAGAGAGAGAGAGAGAGAGAGAGAGAGAGACAGAGAGAGAGAGAGAGAGAGAGAGAGAGAGAGAGAGAGATGGTGCCAGAGTGGAGGCATTGATCAATGAATTGCCTGAGATTCAGTCATACAAAAGAAGGAAAGAAAAGATGCGCATCCCAAATATGAGAATAATACTCCTGATACTAAATAATGATTATAATAAAATCAAGAATGGATCAGGTGAATTAGTGAACGTTTATAAGCGGAAGAATAAATTTAGGATCTATAAATTTAACAAAAAAGAAAAGAAAAAAAACCGTAGCATACCATAGGAGCCAGTTCACTTGCTAACTTCTGGAGGAATTTTCGCAAATAGAGCCTGAAACAAATACCTTCATAATCTTTGGAGAAAGGAGAACCCTGCGGCCTTCACTGTTGACGAATTTTGCTGACTGACTATAGAAGGATATAATAAGATATTCGAGAATATTGGAATTACTGCTAAGAGAACTGATAAAATGGAAGTTGAAGCTTCTTGCTCACAAATTTGGAGGATTTTACTGAAACCAAATTATTTTTTACAGTATTTTTATAACCGATTCTATTTTTTATAGCGTGGATGTAATTAATCAGTTTTGTTGAGTAACATAATTTCCAAACTGATGTTACATAAGCTGTGGGTATTAACAACATAAAGATTTTTTTTTCAAAGATAAGGAAAATAATTAATTTGTCACCACAATTATAGATTGGAAATATTTCTCTCCGATTAGAACGTGAGTTTGTTGAAAATTCAATCCAACTTTTCTCTTGCCTTAGAAACAAAAATTTGTACCTGGGTCCGCTTGGTAAATTCTAGAAATCATATAAACACGAGAACTCTCGCAAGGAAATAGAAAAAAAGGGCTCTTATTGAAACTGTTTCTACAGAGAGACGTGATTTATTGAATTATCGTTATATAGGTGCAAAATAAAATGAGATGACACTGTCAGATATGTCTTTTATTATTTTTATTTCCATTTTACGATTCCCGTTCAGGTGTTTTTATGGCTACATCGGTTCCCTGTTCCCTTCATTCTTTCTTTCTTTGCCTCTTCTCTTCCGTCAATTAAATTGTACTAATTCCAGAAATTTGTTTCATTCTCACCAACTTTCCATTAACATGATATGTTTAACCTTCTGTTCTTGTTAACATCTCTCTCTCTCTCTCTCTCTCTCTCTCTCTCTCTCTCTCTGAGAAAAGAAATGACAAACTGTCTGAACCTCATTATTTTTGAGAGACAATTTGGGGTCGTTAAGCCACTACACGAGTCTCCGTAAGCAAAGAGTATTCTAGGTGCTCTCTCTCTCTCTCTCTCTCTCTCTCTCTCTCTCTCTCTCTCTCTCTCTCTCTCTCTCTCTCTCTCTCTCTCTCTCTCTCTCTCTAAGCATTTTTGTGAAAGAATGGCTTTATTTTGACCAGATTCAGCGACATTCTTTTGTTAGTAATATTACTAAACATAATTGTTATTTTAATATAATTGTCATTGTTTTATTGTTTTTAGGGTTATTGTTATAATCATCATTATTTCTATTACTATTATTATATTATTAGTGTCATTTTGATAGGAAACGATCTTAATATTGTTGTATTGAACATAATTGTTGTCTCTGCTGCAGTTATGTTTAGTTTCCTAATTTATTAAAGATGTGATCACTTCTTTGTGAAAAAAAAAACTACCGTGATCATTACCTTGTTTAGCAAGGGTATGGAAATTATACTCTAAAAATTATCGAAGCGAAGTTTGGAAATCATATAATATTTAGTGTATGACGATTGATAAAAGGGCTAGTAAAAATTAAGAAAATTGGTTAAGGTTCTTCATCCCTAAAGGAAACTATTCCGCATTACAGTATAAGGAATGTTTTCTGCCATCGAAACACCTGTGACCTCACCAGAATAGAAAATTGCATTTCTCTGCGAAGACACCTGGCCTCAGTTTAAAGGTTTAAAGGGTACACATGAGCGGCAGAGACAAGGGATAGTCATTGGGACCGAATATAAATACATGATTTTTCGGACTCTGAAGTGCGAGCTTTAAATTTATTTTCGTGGTACTAAAAATTTCTTTATAAACATGTGCCCACATAATGGGACCCAAACGGATCTCAGTTCATATTTAGAAGTATAACTTCTAAATAATTCAGTTTACATGGGATAAATTTATAATGGCAACCCCACCCCAACACGTACGCATGCACGCTCAGGTTTTCCAATTTCTATATGAAGTCGCTGTTTCTAGTTAGCCTTGATACCGCTATGAAATATCCTTAGTTAAACTATATTAAGGAAACTAATAATGTAATTACTACCAGACCTTAGATTATTTTAGGTTTAATTTTGTCAAATTTATAACCAGACCCTCTCCCTAAAGTCCTAGACCATGTCTTGTTTCAGAATGCCGCTTTAATTAAACCATAGCTTTCTTTTGGACATCACAATTGGATACCCTTTTAGCGGCAATTAGGACATCATTTTCCATGCGTAGTTTCCCATTAACATTTTTTCTGCTGCTAATTATAAACCGCTTTTCCTAATTGCTTCAGCAAGACCAAAGCTGAAACAGGCACACAAATGGGGCTTAAAAGCTAGTTGTCGCCGAGGGCCATTGTGACCCAACAAATTTGAGGAGAAAAGAACTTCAATTCATCGTCTGGTGACAATAACCAGTGTCATCTGCAGCATCCTGTTGTGTAGTCTTATTGCTTTGTTGACAGTTTTCTCTCCTTCTCAGAACTTTATCCTCTAAGCAATCCTTTTCATGGCAAGCAGCATTCATCCTCTTTTCCACTATTAGAGTACGAGTATCCAAGAAGAATTTGTGCATTGACGTTAAATGCAGTAAATATGTTGAAATATAGCAATGACGTCAAAAAGACCATTGTGTTTGTTGCAGGAATATATAGGTAGTGATATGCTTGCTTTTCACACACATTTTTTATTTCCCGAATCCCTTGATTTTCGAATCAGTTGATTTTTATAATTGGGAATCGAACATCTGTTTTGTTCGTTTCATCAAAGATTGTTTACCTAATTGGATACCTGCTTTGATTCCAAAAAAATATTTTTGTAGGGAAACAGAATTCTAAAGTCTCCCATTTCCATACGATAGTTTCTCAGATATTCCGTAAATAATTAAGGCAATGTGGATCTAATTGAGAATAGATACGTTAACAGGAAAATTAAATGAAAAAGGGTTACCGAATCAGTTATTTATTATGGAGCACTCTTCGTTCTCCCAATTACATAGCAAATAGATTTCCATTTGGTTTGTATATATTTTTTCTTTAAGAGAGATGGAGATTGAGAGCCAAAAAGGTATTTACTTTATTCTGACGATGCTTTCCGATCCGGGCCGTGGCGAAGCTTTAAGGAAATGTGTTAATTTTTCGGTTTTTATTTAAGATTTAAAATACTTTATGTATTCCAGGTTATCCACTGCATGGAATTCATGTCTTGGTAATATGCAGTAAGTTGCTAAGTGCAAGACAGATAACTTCCATTCCCCTCTCGGTTGTCTAGTTTGCTCCCGTAAAATGATACCGTGTTCTGACTTAATTATTAATGCCCTATTCATTTTTCATCCGGTTTTGGTAAGATTATTCATTAATCGAAAATAGAGGAAAATGTCAGAAGACATCACACTCCTAATAGCGTCCCGTGATTTTCGTACACCAGCTATCTGTGAAATTATTAACTGGCTTCGGAAACCGAATTACATGAGATATGAAGATAATTTGGGTAGGAAGTTTTGACAGGGTCGTGAGGGAGCCCCAAGGCTGGGGAAATGAACTTCTAACTTCTATCTGTGACAGAGTTTTTCCTTTGCTCGTTTTATCTGAAATTAGTGTGGACTCCACTGTAGCTTCTTTGGTTACCCCTTTAGGACGTTGAGTAGGGGGTGTCATCACGCCAGCTATGTTGGGAAGGAACCTCCTGTAGTAATTTGACATACTGATGAATTCTTGAAGAGATTTCATGGAGGTTGGCGTGGGGAATTTGTTGATGGCCTCGACCTTTGATGTCACAGGGCGCACGCCCTTTTTTAGTGCTATAATTTCCCACAAAGAAAACTTGTTTCAGTGCATCTGAAAGATGCCTATTTTACGTCCCGTAATTGTAAATTTAATATATGGGATAAAAGCTCATTACTGCTGAACTTTGAAATACTTTCCCTACTTCCCTATTCCTTATCTCGTAAGACTATCATCTTTCAAAAGGGGCCCACGCGATTCCTTCGGGGTTAGATATCACACGCCTTTCCCTTTTCACATATTCGTCAGGTCTTGGTTAGATGACAGGATAGTATTACCTGTCTCATCAGTCTTTGCATTATGTTAACGTTTTAAAAGCTAAAGTCTGCGGCTAAAGTCTCTAAATATTATTGTGGATTAATGCCCCCACCTAGCTAGCGCCATCTCTCTCTCTCTCTCTCTCTCTCTCTCTCTCTCTCTCTCTCTCTCTCTCGCTCAAGCCTTTTTTACTGGCCCCTAAATCCGGCAACAGGATCTAAGTTGAAATAAAGGAGGAAAATCAATAACATTCATCCCAGTAATATGAAAGTTTTTTTCATACTACTTATATTTTTATTGTGGATTTTATTTTATAACGTACATATGATAGCAGTACACTGTGATTCGGAAACTAGGTAAAAATTAACCCTCTCTCCCATATTAGATTTTTCACTTTTCCCCTTTGACGCGGAAGCTTCTAAAGCCTTTCAAGTTAATTGTGACTGATACCATTCTCGTTACTTTTTTCTTCTCTCATTGTTCGTGTTTTTATAGATTGAAAACATGTGTATGTAACACACACACATACACACACTATGTATATATATAATATATATATATATATATATATATATATATATATATATATAATATATATATGTATATATATATATTCTCAATTTTTTTAATACCTTAATGTCTGGATTCTCTCTTATATCTCGGGATCAGAGACCCAAGGGGGAACCAACTCAAAGACAATAGCTTCTGGCCGGACGGGGAATCGAACTCTGGTCTAGGAAGCTGGTAAGACAGTGACAAAAATTTATCACGCACACACACATATATATGTATGTGTATATATATATATATGTATATATATATATATATATATATATATATATATGTATATATATATATATATATATATATATATATATATATATATATATATATATATATATATATATATGTATGTATGTATATATTATTATTATTATTACTAGCCAAGCCAAGGGCTCCAATAGGGAAAAATAGCCCAGTGAGGAAAGGAAATAAGG
>NC_090768.1:45077321-45097321 GCF_036898095.1 Palaemon carinicauda
TACGTATACTGTATATTAGAACCACAAATAGGTCTTAATATCAAATTCACTCGACTTTGGAGAGAAATGGCCAAAGGAAAATTCTTTTTATAAGTTCTTCTCCTTGATCAGAATGCCAACGTTGCCTCACTGTAGAAATAGAATTATACAGAAGACATTTTAACCACTGTACTATCAAGTGAGGTAAGGGTTTATTCCGGCACTGCTATACATATTCCGGTCAAATTCGGGTATTTGTTCTTAGAATCGAAAGCAATCCACCTCCACCAAAGTAACTCATTGGTAAGTTGGTAGCACCTGTATATGATAGGAATTTGAGCAGACGAGTCGGAAACACCTCTTATGTCTCATTATAGCATTGTGTTGTGAATGTCTATTGTTTAATTTTATTTGAATTCATGTGCATAGTTTCGAGTTGTGGCTTGAAGACGTCACAGAGAGGGTGACTTCAGGATGGGACAGCAAATATTGTTTCTTCCAGAATTTGGAGATTGTGTAAATTGGAGCGCAGGAGATGCTGACTACTAGTCACATGCAGGAAAGGCTGATTACTTATCATCGCAGGAAGGGCTGCCTATTTCTCATCACAAGCAAAAAAAAAAAAAAAGGATAGCTGCTTCCCTTCGTCACTGGCAGGAGATCTCTGTGTATTGGACAGGACAACATTTTTGGAGATAGATATTTGTCATCTGAAGGCAAGACTCATTGAAACCTGGTTGTGTTCTACCTCAGTCTATCTCTCCTGGAAGCTTATATACTCCTGTATACAAGGAGTTTTTTTTAATATTCTGCAAGCACCTATTTCAGTCATGTTATTGAAGCTTCTAGAAAAATTCCTTATGATGCAATCTGGGCCTAATGTTGTGCCATATTACAAAAGCGTGGCATTGAAGAACACGTGGTGATGTTTCCTCAAGAACGGGTTTTCATCAGATCTCATTTTGGACCCAAAGTATTGACAACGGTATCTTAGGTGATATCTTCGCGCAAACACTAGCTGGTTTTATTCTCACTCCAGTCATACTTGGAAAAGATACAGTATTTCTATTTTATTATATTTCCTAAGTATTATTGCAGAAACGCTTGACACAGGAATTTTAGAACCTCCACATTTTTTTCAACTCAATCTTTGAAGGAATTATCTGGGACGCAGCATTAAGAAAACACTTCTGGAACTCCTCACTGGTTAGGGTGTGGGCAGTACCTGTGTCTACCTGAAAATTAACAGCAACGATATCAGTTAGTTTTAGTGTGACATAGAAAGGATCTTCCACATATGATGAACTAATTGTAAAAATTTACTCATTGGGCAGCTCATTACTAGAGTTACCCATATATCTAGATTCTATAGAACTTACAGCCTTAAACTTTAGTAAAGTCATGCTTGTTAATATGAAAACAATCTTTGACAGGGTGCCCTCGACACTTATTCAAGTAACATTCAGAACTTTTTGAATGGGCTGTCACTCTTCCACTGGCTTCTCACACACTCGCTACAAGGTTTTTCAGGCTTTTTATCTCTTATCTTTCTCCTTCCCTCCTTGCTTCAACTTATGCCTGGGAAAGGAATGCACATAGTTAGGATGCTGAGGACTTACTCTTACTGAATACATTTATAATCCATGTCAAAGAATACTTGCTTTGAAATTAGGTAGGTATAAAAGATATGTTAGTAGGGAATAGGATATAAATTCTAAAGTAGGAATATAAAATCATATAGAAGTACAATTCTTCTCTGTCTTGCCGAATCAGTGTTATCCACAATCTCGTATTAGAATGGTAAACCCACAAACACTTGTTATTTCCACTCGACAGAATAATAGAATACAATCAATAGTATTGATTCTAACCTAATATTATTAGCATCAGAACTTAGACTTCCTTATCATACTGTATATACAAATATGTACGGCCATTAACACTCCATTACCATCTCTATTTTCCATCATTAAACTTATAATTTCTTGATCCCATCACATGGTGATACTTGCAAACGTTTGTCTTACCTCTTACGAACTCCTCATAGAATTTTACTAAATAATATCATCAACCATAGCTCATAGCTTTCCTGCCTCCCCTGTCTTTAAAATCACTTATCCACATTCTCATGTTTTCCTCTCAAGCTTGTATCTTGATTTATGCTACAATCAGATAATAAGCAGATATATTTCCAGCTACTCCACTTGTCATCATCACATCTGCTAGCATCCTCCCCTCAGTTAATCTACAATAAAAGACAATTTAATAAACTTTTCCTCGCCATTTGCTCTTTCCAGGATATACTCATGAATATTCCCTGAAACCTTTTATTTCTAACAAATAAGCCCCTTTCCAAACACATTAACGAAATATTATTCAATCTCATTTACTCAGAATTCCGTACCTTCCAAAACACCAGCTCTTTCTCTGTTTACTACTTTTAAGTTTAAGGGGCAGTACTGACGACCTCTGGCTTTGAATTTTTGAAATTCAGATTATTCCACTTTTGGCTAGCAGAATGTCTATATTTCAATTTTCAGATAGTTTTTTTTTTTATGAAAATAATTTGTTTTATTGCTAAAAATTCCTTTTGTGACTTGAGTACCTATTTATTTACCTTTTCTTCAAGAATTACAGGAAAGCTAATTAGTTTAGTGTCCCGTATAATTTCACAATTTTATGTAATTTAATGAGGAAGAGCAGATCTTTATATACTATAAGGTTATATGTAAATAAACGTCTGTTGCAAGTCTTTGTAAACCATGTTCTGCTTATTTCTTTGTCTGCTTGTTTATGTTAAATTTTGTATGTCATAATCAAGCTAAAACAGGCATAAAGTGTCAGAGATGATAACTAAACAGGCCAAAAAGCGTAAAAGTTGCCCAGAAAAAGGCCTTCAAGAATGAATTATGTTAGCCGGTATTGATCATGTGTGCATTTGGTATATGTAGTAAATAACCATAAGATATGATAATTCTGTCCTTATGATCTCCAGCGGTGTGGTTAAATTACCTAAAAAAACCATACTTATGCATACTAAAGTCTATTTAATCAATCTTTACAAAGAAGCTTTGAAGCCTGATTTCTCAAAATATAAAAGTTTCCGGGAAAAAAAATTAATTTTTTTTAGTATTGAGTAATTTTTTGCCATTCTAATATGAAAAGATAGGATATTTTGTACATTCACTTTTAGTAAAAAAGAAAAAAAAAGGTATTGAAAAAAGTGACGTTTAAAAGTAGTTGAATAGGTAGCTGAAAGTATATATAGAGAAAATTAAAAAGCTAAAAGAATTTTTCATGTACATCTTTTGGTGCATGAAATTATATTTCAAATGCTTTATAAATCTAAAAATTCGGTTGACAAACAAAGAGGTACATAAACTGAATTAACTTCAAAATAACATTGTATTAATTGGGCTCAGTATATCCTGGATAATTTACGATCACTTCAACTTTTTCTACAGCCACACTGAAGCTAGCCAGTAATATATATATATATATATATATATATATATATATATATATATATATATATATATATATATATATATGTGTGTGTGTGTGTGTGTGTGTGTGTGTGCATTATGTATGTAAGTATGTGTGTGTGTATATATATATATATATATATATATATATATATATATATATATATATGTATATATATTTATATATATATACACATACATAAATACATAAATCATACACACACACATATATATATACATATAGATATATATATATATATATATATATATATATATATATATATATATATATATATATATATGTATATATATATATGTATATATATATATATATATATATATATATATATATATATATATATATATATATATATATCCTTTCTGAGTGGAGATACTTCAACGTGGTGAAATGGTTTGTGTATCGCCATGATCAACAAAGCTGTACTAGTCAGGAACCACATACTAGGTTGGTTTGCTGTGAGCGACCAGATTAAAGCCTCCTAATATCACCAATTAGCAGTGGTCAGCATGGTAATGAAAATGGCCAAACCTCAGACATGGCTAAAGATACGTTTCAGACATATGTCCTGCAGTGGACTAGAAATGGCTGCATTTGTTGTTGTTGTTGTGTGTGTATATGTGTATATATACAGTATATACATATATATATATATATATATATATATATATATATATATATATATATGTGTGTGTGTGTGTATATATATATATACAGTATATATATATATATATATATATATATATATATATATATATATATATATGTGTGTGTGTGTGTGTGTATGTATATATATATATATATATATATATATATATATATATATATATATATATATATATATATATATATATACAGTATATATGTATATATATATATATCTGGGTGTGTATGTGTATCAATCTACAAGAGACAAAAAAACCCACTTCCAGCTCAGCTCTCTTGGGATATTTTTGGATCTTTCATCAAACTCAAACTGAGAAACTTGAATCAAATTAGGGAGTAATATATAAAGAACCATATCATCTCCACGCAGTGTCGTCCCGGCGGCTAGTAAAAGCGAGTTAAAACTCTTTAGATGTCCAGTCTCCAAGAGAGATGGGAATTAGAGTCTCTCTCTCTCTCTCTCTCTCTCTCTCTCTCTCTCTCTCTCTCTCTCTCTCTCTCTCTCTCTCTACAACAGTTCATCATGTAAATGTCTGCTCAGCCCTTTCGTCCATTTAATCAAAACTTCAATGAGGAAGAGTTTGTAAATTTCGATGCTGATTGATGGAATTACGAAGATATTTTTAGACAGGCTGAGATTCCCAAAGGAAAGACGTTTTTGAACAAGAAGAAGAAAAAAAATAGAAGAAAAAGAAAAAGAAAAGGGGTTTTGTAATTAGACTGGGTCCATTACGGCTTGGATCAGAGGATAGTTTGACATACGACTGATAGATTTTTATGGTTCATCTCAGTTCCAAAGAGTAAAGAAAAGAAATATTCCTCGGATGGCTGCGATAGTGATTTTTAAGAACTCTATGTTTGTTTATCCAATCGCCACGGAAGAAATCGAACTATGGGCATAATATATGGTAATATAAAATGTTACTCACAGATTGAAGTCTTATTTAAGTTTTTTTTCTGAAGGATGGAATAACGATTAAGAAAGATTAAAATCAGATTTCTAAGGATTTTGGACGATAATATTTTTATGATTGTTGAAAAAATGTAATTGATTTATGCAAACGTTATCCGTTCATAGTATGCTCAGTTCTTAAGATTTTGTATCATGCGTTTAGCTGCTCTTGCTATTGTGATGGGCGTTGATATCAAACTTAACGTGAAAAGCACAGTGATATCCGTTTCCTTTTTTCCATTAAACACATCTGAAAAAAATTTTATGTCCTTATTTAAACTCAACTACATACAGACTTATTTACTTACTGAAGTGCCGTGTCCTCGACGCTGGTGGTCAGTCGCCTCCATCTCTCCCTGTCTAACCATTTGTATCACTTGATTTGGTGTATAAATACCCTCCAAGCTCACCACAATACTGTCCATGTACTTTGTCCTCTGCCTCCCGTTCGATCTCCTCCCTTCTATCCTCCTAGTGAGACACAAATGCACTATTTTCTCTTCTTATGATGCGCCCATCAAAACTCAGTTGTCTCTTATTTTCTTTGCTATTGCTCTTTGCACTCCGAGTCTTGCCATTATCTCCTTTGTTACTCTGTCCCTCCAAAATAAGTTGAGCATCTTCCTGTAAAACCACATCTCTTCTGCATTCAGCCTGTTTCCCAGCTCTCTTGTTGTTGTCCAGCTGTCTTCTTGTTGTCCAGCTCTCTGATCCATACATAAAGGTAGACCATATATACATATGTTCTTAAAGCACTAAATCTTGTTTGCCCACCAATTCTACTATTTGACAGTAGAATTTTCATGTTTTTAAAGACACTTTTGCCTATCAGGATTCTCCTCTCTATAGACAAAGGTTTATAATTTCCATAATTAATAGGGGAAAAGGCTAAACAAATTCGCGTATGATTTGTCTGAAAATCGAGAACTTATGACCTTTGTATTTGTAAAGATTTTGTGAACAAAATTTCTCATGTAATTCAACAATAAAAAAGGGCAGGTTAACATTACGTTACTGGTGTGAAGATGGATGTATTTCAGATCTAGTCCATATATCTGCTTCACCAGACATACAGTATGTATGCTTACAGTGGGATCAATTCATATTTGTTGTGTCATGGTAATGCGTTGAACACCTTTCCCCTTATGAACTAAGTTCAAAGTTCTGAGAAGTGAAGTAGAAATCTTTCATTTCATTTCCTATCCAGATTTTCAAATAATTCATGGAAAATTGCTTTAAGAATATTGGGATTCGATGAATTAATAGTTCGATGTATGTCTCTTGTATACACCAGATCTAGTGCATTAACAAGTTGATTTTATAGACGACAATAGGTTACTTAAGGAAGTGCCTAATTCTGAGGTGCTAAGAAGTAGGATGACAGGAAGGAGTGCAAATTGCTTAATAGTTGAAAAGAAAGGTATATTGAAAGGAGGGACCTTGACTTCCTGGAAGTTCATGAGTACAAGAAAGATAGGAGTTAATGGCACAATGTTTAGAGGTTACAACGCACACTATGTAGTTTAAAGGTCACTCATGAATGGCAGATGCAAGGGACAGAACAATGCCATTAAAACTGACCATATAAGTATATGATCAGCTCCAAACCAACTCTCCATCAAGCTAGGACCAGGGAGGGCCAGGCAATGACTGCTGATGATTCAACAGGTAAACCAAAAGGTAAGGCCATTCCTTGTGTCTGCCTCTGTTGGAAGTTGAATTGAAAACTGAAGTATTGGGTTTAGTTGTGGTTCAGCACTATAAATGGTTTAATATTGAACCCCCCCCCACACACACACACATATATATATATATATATATATATATATATATATATATATACATATATATATATATATATATATATATATATATATATATATATATATATATATATATATATATATAACAAGGAACAAGTAAATTGAAATTTGCAATGCTTCGAATGCAATAACAAAAACGTAACATTATATGATTTGATGAAGTGAACACATTTTTCTTTGGAGGGAATGTAATCACTCCTCCTATCTTGAAAATACATCTCATAATAACATTTGCTTATTTGATTTGCTCCAGCATTGTTGAATAACGTGTAAACCTGAATGATAGCCATTTTCGAGCACTGGGTTTATGCAATTACAATTGGATGGTCAGTGTGCCTTGAGATGAATATTTCATGAAAATACATAATTCATGGAATATTATTTATTTATTCTTTTCAGTTGCTTGCCTGAGTAACATCCATTGCCTCTGCAAAATTTATTTATCGTTAATGAAGAGTGCGTAACTTGGTATTTTGTCGAAGTTAAAACTGTTTTGCCATGTAAACTAATGACTGGTATCCACGTGTTTGTATATGATTTTTAATATATACTCACATAATGTATCCTTTTACCTCGTGTATACTTTGTATATGATATGGATATTTTCAGTGATTTGTTTTCAGCAGTGACCCATGTATATGAAGCTGTCCGCTACTAAGTTACAAAAGTTTTCAATTATTTATGACACTGGGCTCGCTACGTTAATTTTAGCTTTGGTATTCTTGTGTTATTGTATCTTTTTCTTGTCTTTTTGTAATCATTACTTATACAATTGGCACTTATAATAGCTAATGTAGGTCAGTCACATTTCCTGTTTGTATAATAGTTTTGCAATCTCTTTTATTGGATCCTAATTGAAAACTGCAACAAATTTTTTAAGGAATTTTTTTTTTTTTCAGTTTTAACTGTCACTATTTTCACGTTCTTTATACGTAAAGGTCGACTGGACGGATGAATTCACATTATTTAGAGCTCAATTCCAAGAGAAGGGTGTGGCAATCATGAAGAACTGAAAAGTGGGAAGAATTTGAATGATTAATAAACCAAAATATTGAGGATATTACTGCTTTTTACATCATTATGTGGGTATGGTATGTGTTGCAAGTGTGCAGGACAAGCTCATATTTGGAATTGAGGTGGCAATTACAACTCTCTCTCTCTCTCTCTCTCTCTCTCTCTCTCTCTCTCTCTCTCTCTCTCTCTCTCTCTCTCTCTCTCTCTCTCTCTCTCTCTCTCTCTCTCTCTTTATATATATATATATATATATATATATATATATATATATATATATATATATATATATATATGGTCCTGGCCCAGTCGCAAACCAAAATTACTTCAAATACCTGCTGGGGAAGTTATCAAACTAAGGCTTTAATGATGATGACTGGTCTTAAAGACAACTGTAAATAAGATATTATAGATTAAGGGAACATTAAATCAATATAACTACAGATTGAAGCACCTTATATTTATAATCTACCTATCTAAATAAAACTTATAACATCTGCAAGTAATTGTATCTTTCTCGTACAATTAAATGGTCAAATAAGGTCAACAAAAGGTCAAGATATTCTGGAATAGCATGAAAATTTCGTAATATATTTTCAAAACTTCTTTTTCTGTATAACACAATGACAAGCATTTTAGTTATATTCGTATATCCTTTATATCAAACTCTCAGCTATTTTTGTGGCGTATTGTGATAGCCATTACCATGTCCTGATGCTACTAATTGATAAAACAAAAACATATTTTCTATTAAAGAACAGTATATATACAATTGCAATCCAGGTATTTATTGGATATATTATAAGCGCTGAAGGAAAGGTCCAAATATGCAACACTATCTTGGTGACATTGACACTTTTCTTCATGTATTTGTGCCCATACATCCAAGTAAAAGTCTTTCAGTTTGCTCAGTGCTGTAGGTCCTTCAAAATACAGTGGTGTTAATGCTCCTTTGATAGCAACCATTATTGGCAGGCTCTGGGTCCTCTGGCTTTGGGATATGTGATGTGGTCCAAGTCTTGGTCTGCCATGAGGCACCCCGGACCTGCTGCTTGAAAGACGCCTCACATGGAGGCAGTTTGACAATGGACACACTTCTCTTTGCCACCAGATGAAAACGAAGTTCATTAAGTGAGTTGTATGATCCCTTCATTCTTCATCTTCAGATCATACAAAGCTACAACAAAGTGCGTAGATACTTCTACACTTTCATCCTTTTCAAGTGCCTGAAGGCATGGAGGTTCATTTATCAAAGGGTATCAACACTTTTGAGCTCACTAATAAAGGGACGGGTGCGAGTAATTTGACCACCAAAGACTTTCTAAGAAACCGGAATGTTGTAACCTCCCAATATCTTTAAAACTTGTAAACCTAAACTAGGAAGGAATCCCACAGTTTGACGATGAAGGCAAAAGGGCATTTAATTTAAGTAGTGCTTGTCCCCCAAGTTGGAAAAGCAGGACCCCTAATGAGATAACTGTCTAGTACGAAATAAACAGAGAAGTAAACAAGAAAAATGAAAAATAAATAAATTAATCAATACAATTAATTCTTTTCAAAGACACTGTTCGCTCTGTACTCTTTTGTACTATGTGTCTTTCTTTCCTGCTTGACTTTTTTTCACTTGATTTTAACATTTTTGTCATTTTTCTTGCAATCATTTTTATAGGTATATATGTGGTCATCGCATTTTTTCGCTCTCCGACTAAAATTATAGAAGATGTATGAGATTTTCTTGAAAAATTTCCATATTTTGAGTCCGAATCTAGTAAGAGCCGGGGTCAGAAAAAAAGGTCAAGAATTTGACGGTGTCAGATTTTGTGTTAGACTGCTGCATAGAGTCGTTTTATGGGTATATATGTGGTCATCGCATTTTTTCTCCCACTAAAATTATAGAAGATATATGAGATTTTCTTGAAAAAGTTCAATATTTTTAAGTCCGAATCTAGTAAGGGCCGGGGTCAGAAAAAAGGTCAAGAATTTGATGGTGTCAGATTTTGTGTTAGACTGCAGCCTTGAGTCGTTTTATGGATATATATGTGGTCATTGCATTTTTTCGCTCTGCGACTAAAATTATAGAAGATATATGAGATTTTCTCGAAAAATTTCCATATTTTTTATTCCGAATCTAGTAGTGGCCGGGGTCAGAAAAAAAGGTCAAGAATTTGACGGTGTCAGATTTTGTGTTAGACTGCAGCTTAGAGTCATTTTATAGTTATATATGTGGTCATCGCATTTTTTCGCTCTTCGACTAAAATTATAGAAGATATATGAGATTTTCTTGAAAAATTTCCATATTTTTTAATCCAAATCTAGTAAAGGCCGGGGTCAGAAAAAAGGTCAAGAATTTGACGGTGTCAGATTTTGTGTTAGACTTAACTTTTGTAGTGTTACAGTAATGGCATTACTAAAATACTCATACTCTCTAAAATTATGATTATCTAGAGATGATTGACAAGACAAGACCCAAACTCGAGGACGCCACGTACCGTACCGATGTTTTAACGAAAAGTATCACTGGTGAGAGAGGTTGTATCATAATTTATCCATTTCATTCAATGAACGAATAATTCTAATGTATGTGCGTTACATATTCTTTTTATTACTATCAAGTTTGTATATGCTGTTGCAGTTATTAAAATAATGGTAAAAATTACCATGAAAATAAATGTACAGTTTTAATCATAGACCTCTAATTAATTGTTAATGACATTCAGTTAGGCAAATACCGCAACAAGTAAAAAATTAGATACTGAGTCATGGTCAAAATTAAACATATCTTGACATCTCATAACACCTTCCTTAATTTTTTTTTTTCTAAACTTAAATTCTCTGAACATTTTTACTGATGGAACGGCATTTTGGGTATGAGATTCAGAAATTCCTGAGTAATTGTTCCGAGAACACCATTTGAATACGAGAGAGAGATGGAATGGAAACACAGAGAGAGAGAGAGAGAGAGAGAGAGAGAGAGAGAGAGAGAGAGAGAGAGAGAGAGAGAGGAGAGAGAGAGAGAGAGAGAGACAGCAATTTGATGACTGAGTTTTGCTTTTTATCGATACAGTTTTCAACAAGAGAGAAGCTAGAGTTCTGAGAGCCCGCATTTAATTACAACTTCATTATTTATCGTAGTTCCGTTTGGACAGCTGACTATAGAAAGAATGATCATTGAGTTATAAATGGATTATGAATCTTGGGTCTCTTCGGATAGTTGATTATCAAGAGAGAGGAAAGAGGTCAGTTGAAAATTATTCAATTAATAAGTGCTTATATAAGCTGTTAAGTAGTAAGAGAAAGCGAACGAGATTACATTTGAAATATGATTGTTTAACTTGATTTCGTATAAAAGATTAGATGTTAAGAGAAACTTTCCCAATTAGAAAAAGATTAATTGTTATAGTTTAATAATTTTGATCGAGAGGAACAAGGATGAAGAGAACATTTTGAATATTCAACTTACGCTAATCCAAATAATTCTGCACATTTTCTGAGTGAAAAAGAATTTGCTCAATACATAAAAGATATTGCGAATTAAATTTAAATTGGTCAGTGAGAATATAGGTGAAGGTATACAATAACAGAAGTGTTTACCATACTCAACTCTGTTCTCTGTGAGCTCTAATTTTTGTATGAAGTTGAATGACTGTCTGAGGGCTGGGTTGTTGTTTTGTATGTTTCCGCGTAAACTATGAATCATATACATATTTAATGATTCCTAAAATGCTTTTGTGCTTCTTCATATATAACATGCAAAATTGAGCTTTCATTCTTGTCTCCCTATGATTTTTCTTCTTAGAAAAACTGGCTTCAAAGGACGTTGACATCCTGAATCATAGCAAGTCTGTTTTTTGGTACTAGATTCCTAACCCTATATGCCCTAACTATGCAACTGACCACTGTTTACTAAATCAAGTGTATGATTTAAAGCCAAGGTTAACTGGAAGATGCTGTATTTTTCCGAAAAGGATCTTTATATATATGTATAAATACATTTGTATAGGTATGTATGTAAATACACACACATATATGTATATGTATGTATGTATGCATATATATATATATATATATATATATGTGTGTGTGTGTGTGTGTGTGTGTGTGTGTGTGTGTGTGTGTGTTCATTGAAAGCGTTAGTCTTTTGGCATCACTGTAGGTCTTACAGGAATCCTCGTAACTCCATCACTGGGCCCTCTCATTGAAAAACACATAGATGCCTCTAAGGCACTCTCCTTCACTGAAAATTGCATTAAGAGAGAAGCTGTATCCCAAAAGCATATGTATATTATGTAGTATGTATGTATATATATATATATATATATATATATATATATATATATATATATATATATATATATATATATATATATATATATATATATACAGTATATATATATATGTGTGTGTGTGTATATATATATATATATATATATATATATATATATATATATATATATATATACAGTATATATATATATATATATATATATATATATATATACAGTATATATATATATATATATATATATATATATATATATATATATATTTCTCATCTAGTTCAGATGCAAAGGTACAGTCTATTCCCCAAAACAATATTTTACAATTTTTCTATTTATATGGCTACGAGTTGTTGCATGTAATGATATATATAATCATAAAATACGTTTTCTTTTTGTATTACTTTTTATGCCTCTCAATCTCATCATTATTGTCGACTGGTGTCCCGCTTGTGTACAGCCGGGTAACCTGCTCTGTTGTATCGGTACCAACCCCTTCCATTTGGGGCTCCCCCTCATCAACCTTCTTCTATGTCAACTTTTTTCTTTTGGACCTTCACAGTCGCACATATGAATCAACAAAGTCATTTTCTTTCACCATAAAATTACCTTTTGCTTTGATTCCACAACGCAACATAATGTCAGGGGGTCTTTGACATCAATGGCAAGAAAAACGTGTAACTGGCATTTTTAGGGAAGCACGACAACGCCAGGATAGAATCCCCTTTGAGTCCCAGTAGAGAATAATGAAGCACACTTCATTGTAGAAGACTTTTCATCGCTCATCAAAGCATCCAGGATCAATGTCATCAGCGTCAACTATTGTTTTTAGACTAGTGTTCTGGTTTTATGATGAGATTTCAATATGTTTCTTCATTTTGGCATTTTAGTAGGTTGAAAAGTTCTGATGTGGCATATGACTGGGTTTTTCTTTCTGTTATTCAGTCCACAAAGAAGATTACTAAAAATCGAGAAACCTTTTCAAGATTATGGTTCTTGATATCAGTGAACTGATCATAGATGACTTATTCAATGACTCTGGTTTTTATTTCTTTAAAACACGTCCGGCAAAAGTAACCCTCCCAAATCATTCTACATTGAACTTACAACAAAACGTTGGAAGATGCGGTGTTTCAAAGAACTGAAAAGATTGAGAGAACAAAGCCTCAAATAATGAATGTGTATGAACAAACTTTTATATAGATCAACGTGTAATTATAACTCCAAATCTATTTTAAAATGGAAACGTAACAAAGGCAAATGGCCAAATCTGTTTTTCATTGTTAAGAATTGTGTAGGTTGCCAAACAAAAATAAAATAAAACAAACAACGAGTTAGAAAACACTTGCAAATTTTCATTGTCATACCCAACGAGCCGCCAAGAATCCTTAGCCATAAATTGGAACTGCATGTGTTAGAATGATGATCTGTAACCCAATTCAAAGCATAACACTGTTGGGAAAGATATTTATATCTATTATGATAAATTTGTATATGCCTCATCCTTACAGCCTTCATTCTATGTCCAATCCTAAAAAAAAAAAAAAAAAAAAAAAAAAGACTGACATGATAGTTGCTAGATTCATGAAACGATATAGAAAAGCATTTGCATTACGTACGAACTCATAAAATTTCATTGATTCAACTAATTGATTGGAAAGGTCTTTCCACATTTTGGTCACTTTCAGAATAGAGGTTCGAGAATACTGTGTAGTAGGGAGTTATAAAAGAAATAGAAAGACTAGTAGAATTAACAACATAGTTTGTACTGCATCACTTAGTGGATGGTATAGTCTGGGAAGATATGAATTCAAAGGATAGTCAGAATCATAACAAAATTGTATGAAGCATACTCAAACAGCTGGTTAAAAGATGGTGCCAAAACAGGGATATATGATTTAATAGACAGCTGCCGAAGACCTGACAGAAGAACAAGTTTAAAAACGTGGCAGAATAAATGAGTTGAAACATTTCTTCAGGATAGATGTCTCTAAAAATTTTGAAAGACTTTTGCAATATATAATTTTTATGCGCTTGAAGGTGAAACACTGATCATGTTTCTCAAAAGCGCATTTGCAGTTAAGAAAGACTTCTAGAATTTTAAATGAGATGTATATAATTTAAGAAACATTTTCAATTAGGAAATCTGTATGGGAAAAAACCAATATCATTGAGCTACCAAATTTTAAATCCTCATTTTATCCCTATTATCAGCACAGAAATTAGGTAAGGGAAACATCTTTTGGAGGATGTATTGCATGCCTTGCTGTGTCATGTCAAGTACTATTTGTTCTCTCTCTCTCTCTCTCTCTCTCTCTCTCTCTCTCTCTCTCTCTCTCTCTCTCTCTCTCTCTCTCTCTCAGAAGGTTTTACAAGGATCCTGGTCATCAGAAAAAATAATTGAATGCAATTACTTGACTAGAGGACATAATAGAGTTACTTTTTATTGTAGTTAACCACAGACCACTTTCAGGCAAGGTAAACTACGAGTTAGCTTTCCTTGCTGGTTGCCCTATGGAAGACGATTTTGTCAAAGGCTAAAAGGGATTTGTCTCAGAAAGCCTCTTTCACGGATACCTTAGGCTGGTATAATGGGATCCCAAATTAGTTTCTACTGAATATGTAGGGACAAGCCTTCCATTGCTCACATTGTATGATTAATGATGCTTCTTTGGGAGTTGGTTCCACCGAAAAGGGTTGTAGATAGACTATGAGAAATACCGGTTTCCGGAAACAGTAGGACGTCATAATTATGACCAGCAGTGCTGTCACTTCAGATGTTCATACACGAACCGAAGTTCCCACGGAATCCTTCACACATTTCTGAAATAATAGATAGCTTGCATCATTGAATAATCATACAATGTGAGCAATGGAAGGCCTGTCACTACATATTCAGTAGAAACTAATTTGGGATCCCATTATAAGCTTGCATGCAATGGGAGATTTCAGTAAAGCACGTTATTCTATGTAATCTTATGATATAAAAATTATATACAGGCAAACAACTTGCAAGAGGAACAACGAAAATTGTTCATGGGTTTTAGAGAATCATCCATTTCAAAAAGTGGAAAAGGGACCAATCCTTCGAACATGATATGTATTATTTATGTAATAACCATCCATCTTTTATTGAAGAGAGGTTGGCTTTAAATTATGGAAATCTCACCAATGAAGTGGAGTTTGAAAAAGATAAATAACCATTTCTTGGTATTTTGAATTTCATGTGCCTTAGCGGTAACAGAAAACTATTAATATACTGTAAGTTAATTTGTTACTGAACCGACAATTGGATCCATCCCACTCTGTTTCGCTGTACTTTATTTTATTTTCTTCATCCATTCACTTGAATCAATATTATTTTAAGTATCAGTCGGGTAACTCAAAACCAAACTGAATCTACTCTCTCTCTCTCTCTCTCTCTCTCTCTCTCTCTCCTCTCTCTCTCTCTCTCTCTCTCTCTCTCTCTCTCTCTCTCCTTCCTTACGCCAAAATAAAAGCCAAATGAGAAAATCCGGGACTGTTTCCCGAACATTGTATACTGCAAATCCTCGCTAACAAATTATTTACGGTAAGTACTTTGTAATATTCTTCGGTAAACGTTTCCTGGAAGATCATTGTTGCTATCTGATGGTAAATACAACCCCGTGAAAAGACCTTTTTTTTTTTTTTTTATTTGCTGCTTCATGCTAGAATGAAAATGGAATTTTCAACATAGGAGATTCTTTTATCAGTTTTGTATACCGGAACCAATTTCTTTGAGCTCCATGCATTGTCCTCGAGTGTCCTAAAAGAGATCGGTTTACATATTTTGATAAGATAATATTTGGCTACATTCTGTCCCTTTTTGCATTCTCTCTCTCTCTCTCTCTCTCTCTCTCTCTCTCTCTCTCTCTCTCTCTCTCTCTCTCTCTCTCTCTCTCTCTCTCTCTCTCAGACTTAAGAACATAAGTCATAGAGAAAAGTCTAGGAAAAAATACATGTATATATATATATATATATATATATATATATATATATATATATATATATATATATATATATATATATATACACACACACACACACACACACACACACACACACATATATATATATATATATATATATATATATATATATATATATATATATATATATATATAATATATATACATCTGTGTGTGTCAATGATCTTCACAGATAGATAATATACTTTGAGGTTTGGAATGCATTGAGTCCTCAGGGGATAAGCAAAAATACACTCGTACGTCGTCTTGTTGTCTTCCCTCCCCCAACTCCCCCAGTTAACTTTCAAGGTAATATTCCCTCTCATTTAGTCTGGCGCTTAATTCTGTTCTTCCTCACTTGAACTTGCTATGAATTTTCCAGAAATATCTTATCTGTCACTTACACTTTTGAGATGTAAGAAACCTCCATGAAATGAAGATGGAAGATTGTGTTTTCACCCATATTGTTATCAACAGGGTTTTTTTTTTTAACTGATCCAATCACGTATCAGGTGTCCTCATCCAGAGAATCAACATTTGAGTATCGATGAAGATTTGGGGATTTATATCGGTCGTGGACACCACGTCCACGACCGATATAAATCCCCAAATCTTCATCGATACTCAAATGTTGATTCTCTGGATGAGGACACCTGATACGTGATTGGATCAAAGTTTAAAAAAAAAAAAAAAAAAAAAAAAAAAAAAAAAAAGAAAAAAAAAAAAAAAAAAACCTGTTGATAAAAATATGGGGGAAATCACAATCTTCCATCTTCCGTCTTATTACTGCATGTGTAATTGCTCCGATTTCTCATAAAACATGACCTATGTAAGCCTGCGTATTATATTCAGTAACCCATTTTTACCCCCGCCAGGGTTATAAAATCGAGTCGGTTATTTATTTATATATTTAATTGTTTGGGGACAGGATTGTGTCAAAAGTACTTGACGGATTTTGATGAAATTTTCACCGAAGATAGACCTTGGGTCATGTACGACCCCATTGAATTTTGGAGCTGTTCCGTATCCGGGTCCAGATTTGCATTTTTCGTCATTTTTAAGATAACGTTAAAACAGATGGATTTTTATGAAATTTACACTAGAGATAGATCTTCGGCCATGTACGACTTTTGAAGATGATCAGGTACCGGATCCGGATTCTAGATCCGAATTTTCATTTTTCACAATTTTAAAGATTACGTCAAACCAAATTGAGGCATTGGATTTTCACAAAATTTTAACAATGAATAGATATGCTTCTGAAGAAACCATAAAAATTTAGAGGTGATACGAATTAGGATCACAATTCTGGATCAACATTGCACTTTTCACCATCTATTGTACAGTTAGCATATGAAAGTATTAGGTGATATTCGTAAATTTCTTGGTGTAACACCGAACACATTCTCTATCTACCATATGTTCACATTATGTTCTCAAGACATTTGCGCTACACTAGCTTCAATAAAATTATCAGCATCAAAATTTTCCCGTTCCCTATATGTGATCCATTTTTTCAATACTCTGATGCAATTTATATTAACATCAAAAGTGATGAGTTTATGTGTTTTTGAGATCTCAAAGTCTGGTTCCACTTCAAGGTTTCTTATTAGGTCAGAATCTTTCCCACATATGACCAAGTCGAGTGTATGACCACCTGACGTTGATACCAAAACACTGTCTACACTTTAAAATGGATAAGTGGCTGAAAACAAAGAAATACAATGGGCCAAGATAGTTAATATAAAAAAGTGAAAGCAATGCCCATTCTGTTGAAAAAAAAAAACCCGTTATGTTCTTTATCGACAGTGAACAATAAAAAACCTGTTTCCAAAATTGGGAAATATGATTACAAATATTTAAGTTTTGGATTTATCTGGACAGGTAATGCGGAAGAGACAAGTGAATTTAGCGTCAACTGTGGAACTGTTCTTACGAATGATAGGTAGTCTCTACCCGGCTAAAGTTTCTAAACTCAAACGGCATTTATAAACGGGACATTCGCAAGTTTGAAATAAACGTAGTGGTTATTTTATAAACAAATGTTAGAAACTAAAAGCAAGGATAACAGAGTTACTGTCCGTGATGATCTTAAGCCTTAAGCAGGGATCCCCAAATCATAAGGTTAGTGTTAATATTTAAGTTTGTTTTTTATATATTTTAGAAATCAACTTTTTGGGCTCTGAGAAAAACCTTTGCCCTGCTCAGAAGCTCCACGGTGTCCAACAGTTTGAGAAACCCTGAGCTAGTTGCACATCAGCTTGATTATATGCTTGCCAAATTAACAAATATTTGGAGGAGAAAAATCCGCCCTTAACTTTGTGTAGCTTTCACATCATACAGGCAAATACATCGTAACGTAATTGTCAGAGGTATTGATTAGGTTTACCATTGATTATGTAGGGTTATGTCTGTAAATGTTGTTTAGTTGTCTGCCTCCTCCTAGGAGAAATAATGCATTTTAAAAATTACACATTATTATTAATTATTGTTATATATTCGTTAGTTCAAGTATTTAAGTGTGCTATTAGAACAGCATATCTATTTCAATAGCAGGATAAGTAGAAAATATTAGTTACTTGATCGCGAGTTTCCTGTTTTCAGGCCAGAATATTTTACCCGTTTTTTATTATTTTTTTATTTCGCTTTATTTTGATCGTTTTACGTTTGGTATAAAATGAGCGGCTCCAGGAGTCCACGGAATGGATGAGCTGTATTCACAAAATTAGAAAAAAAAATGGGTGCGTTTTATGGCCCGATTTCTGCAGACGCCGTCATCAATCAGAATATTTTTAGATAGTTATTTTCGCCTTTTTCCTTCTTTCAGATCGAGGATTTTTACGTGGAATCAAGGTATTAATGCTGGAATATGGTTATTAGGCTGTCATGCAACGATATTTGTTGATTTTTAATTGTTTACAGTTTTGCGATTTTGGGTTTGCCTTCATCTTCAAGTAGTTTCAATGAAGTTATTCTAGTTGGGTTTTTATACAAGGAGTCTAATTCAGGTCACATAGTGAGTTTTTTTTCGTAATCTATAGTAAAAAGGTGGCTCAGACGAACGCTGACTAAAGGATTTCCTTGTTTCCTTGCCTCCATCTGTTCCTACTAGATATTCCCGTTCTTGCTTTAGTCTTCCATTTCTTATTTGCTTTGGGTTTTTTCTATTTACTTGGCTTTTTATATTTGCTTATGACCTCTATTCTATCTTCTCGACTCCAATGCGGATTTTATTTTCTGTAGCATTCTAATTTTTCAATAAATACGAGATAAATCAGGCCTTTGATCTCTCTCTCTCTCTCTCTCTCTCTCTCTCTCTCTCTCTCTCTCTCTCTCTCTCTCTCTCTCTCTCTCTCCAGAAAACAGACTGATATTAATTAATGAAAGAAAACTAAGCAGTTCTATAATACATGAGACTCGAGAGAGAAACCAATCCTCGAAGTTTTGGAGTTATGTAAATAAAGTTACTTTAGCGAGGGAGTGTGAATGTTTTATAGATTCTGCCTGGAGAATCAAGAGCATCTTATAGAAAAGGAGACAAAGTAATTTTTTTCACTGCTTCAGACCCTTGATCTGTGATCAGAGATGTAACTGTCCCTTGGAGGGATGCAACGTCTCATAACAAGATGACGTATCACTCGCTCGTCTTTTCTCCTCTGTGAATTATACAACCACCCCCTTTTCCTTTGAGTCTTGGCTAGAAAAGCGTATGAAATTGTCAGTCCCACTAAACTTCTCATACAAAACGGCAAAGGAAAGTGATTGTGAAATTCACATTTCCTATAGACGTGAATGAAAC
>NC_090768.1:45102321-45138081 GCF_036898095.1 Palaemon carinicauda
TGCAATCAAATCCCTTTTACTTTTGTCTGGGCGTAGAAAATGAGACGAGAAGTAACCCATTTAAGTGACTCAGAAGTTTGTATCGCATAGGAGCAAAGAGTATTTTCCTGATTTCCAGTAATACAGTTACCTTCTTAGCTTCACATATTCTGTGACTTATCTCATCTTACCATCATCTTCAATGAGTATAATTTACTCAGAAGTACCTATATTAATCAACTACTTTTAGTGTTACCATCCAAATATAATTTTCAATATCTTTCTGATTTCCAGTAATACTCTAACTTAGAGAAATTTATATTTGGATTGTAACACTGAAAGTAGTTTATTAATATAAGTACTTTTGAATACATTATACTCATTGAAGATGATGGTAAGATGAGATAAGTCACAGCATATGTGAAGCAATGAGAGTAACTGTTAATGGATATACACAATACTGTAATGTTAAATAAATATATATCAATAGGAAAACTATGACTTTTTCCAAGAGAAGAAATCCCACTAGTGTCTGGTCAAAGACTGCATTGCCTTCATTATTATCAGCATCATTTCTGGAACAAACCAACCGAGCTTTGATGGAAATCTTCTTTCTGGAAGCATCACTACCGGGCTTTCCCGTGCCTTTTGCCTTTTGATGTCACATTTGGTCCAGATTGTACCAAAAACTTGCTTTAAAATATTCTTTGGAGTGGCCACAGTGGGGTCTTTAAAGAAAACCAATTAAGATGCAGAATATCAAGAAACTCATTATATGGCAATGAGGTAATAAACTGTGCCTACACACTTATATAAGCTGAGAGAAAGGAAATACAAAAGACAGTGTTAAGAAAACCAGAGGTTGGACAAAGTTATGTTCTGACAGAAGTCTCCTTTTCAAACAACAAACATCTATCGCCAAATTTTGTCCTATCAGTGATGGAAAGAAGCAGCTACCCTTCTGCAATGTTCTTAAGCCAAAAGACACCATGTTGACTACATTTCAGCAACTGACGATAACTCGCTAACTCTCCAATTAATTATTTTATTGCTCTACTTTCTCAACTCTTCCCCCCTATTTATCAATATTATGAATTAATTTTAGTCATTGAAAGTAAAAGAGCTAGAACATTGATTTTCTTTGTAAATACGTTTGTGAATAAATGTGGGTTTTTTGGAGGAGTTTCCTTTTTATTTTAATTTTCCAATATTTCAATTGCTGTTGTTCATTCATTTTTATTTAGACTGAAAGAACCTGTAACAATTCTGAGATTGTAACAGTAGCAATGCTTCTGCAAAAGATATGTGACACTTGAAATGTTTATGAAAGCCAAAGTGGAAATGTTGAGCAATCTCTTATTCATGGGAGTGCCGTGTGGATGTTCAATAGGAATAAAAAGAAAAATGTTGAAAAATGATATTTTAATTATAAAATAAATTTTTTGAATATACTTACCCGGTGAATATATAGCTGCAACTCTGTTGCTCGACAGACAAAAAACTGTACAAAAAAACTCGCCAGCGATCGCTATACAGGTTGCGGGTGTGCCCACCAGCGCCAACTGTCGGCCAGATACCAAACTCCATGTAAACAAAGACTCAATTTTCTCCTCATCCCACTGCGTCTCTATTGGGGAGGAAGGGAGGGTCGTTTAATTTATATTCACCGGGTAAGTATATTAAAAAATTTATTTTATAATTAAAATATCATTTTTAAATATTTAACTTAGCCGGTGAATATATAGCTGATTCACACCCAGGGTGGTGGGTAGAGACCAGTTAAATATGTTTACATCTTATGAGCTAAGAGTTTTTATTTCATTTTAGAAGTTATCAAAATAACAAAAACAAAATAAATAGGTACCTGGTAAGGAAGTCGACTTAGACGATTACTCTGCCTTATAAGTACGTCTTCCTTACGGAGCCTCGCGATCCTCTTAGGATGCTGACAGACCCCTAGGAGCTGAAGTATCAAGGGCTGCAACCCATACAACAGGACCTCATCAAACCCCTAATCTGGGCGCTCTCAAGAAATGACTTTGACCACCCGCGAAATCAACCAGGATGCGAAAGGCTTCTTAGCCTTCCGGACAACCCATAAAAAACAACATTTCAAGAGACAGATTAAAAGGATATGGAATTAGGGAATTGTAGTGGTTGAGCCCTCACCCACTACTGCACTCGCTACTACGAATGGTCCCAGTGTGTAGCAGTTCTCGTAAAGAGACTGGACATCTTTCAAGTAAAATGACGCGAACACTGACTTGCTTCTCCAATAGGTTGCGTCCATTATACTTTGCAGAGATATATTTTGCTTAAAGGCCACGGAAGTTGCTACAGCTCTAACTTCGTGCGTCTTCACCTTAAGCAAAGTTCGGTCTTCCTCACTCAGATGTGAATGAGCTTCTCGTATTAACAATCTGATAAAGTCTGACCAAGCATTCTTTGACATAGGCAAGGATGGTTTCTTAACTGAACACCATAAAGCTTCAGATTGGCCTCGTAAAGGTTTAGTACGCTTTAAATAGAACTTAAGAGCTCTAACAGGGCATAAGACTCTTTCTAGTTCATTGCCTACGATCTCCGATAAGCTGGGAATATCGAAAGATTTAGGCCAAGGCCGAGAAGGCAGCTCATTTTTGGCTAGAAAACCAAGTTGCAGCGAACAAGTGGCTTTTTCCGACGAAAATCCGATGTTCTTGCTGAAGGCATGAATCTCACTGACTCTTTTAGCCGAGGCTAAGCATACCAGGAAAAGAGTCTTAAGAGTGAGATCTTTCAGGGAGGCTGATTGTAACGGCTCCAACCTGTCTGACATGAGGAATCTTAGTACCACGTCTAAATTCCATCCAGGGGTAGCCAAACGACGCTCCTTGGTGGTCTCAAAAGACTTAAGGAGGTCTTGCAGATCTTTATGTTGGAAAGATCTAAGCCTCAATGCCGGAAGACCGATGCCAACATGCTTCTGTAGCCCTTGATAGTGGGAGCTGAAAGGGATCGTCCTTTTCTCAGGTATAAGAGAAAATCAGCTATTTGAGCTACAGAGGTACTGGTCGAGGATACAGAAACTGACTTGCACCAGTCTCGGAAGACTTCCCACTTCGATTGGTAGACTCTAATGGTAGACGCTCTCCTTGCTCTAGCAATCGCACTGGCTGCCTCCTTCGAAAAGCCTATAGCTCTCGAGAGTCTTTCGATAGTCTGAAGGCAGTCAGACGAAGAGCGTGGAGGCTTTGGAGTACCTTCTTTACGTGTGGCTGACGTAGAAGGTCTACCCTTAGAGGAAGACTTCTGGGAACGTCTACTAACCATCGAAGTATCTCGGTGAACCATTCTCTCGCGGGCCAGAGGGGAGCAACTAACGTCAACCTTGTCCCTTCGTGAGAGGCGAACTTCTGCAGTACCTTGTTGACAATCTTGAACGGTGGGAATGCGTAGAGATCCAGATGTGACCAATCTAGGAGGAAAGCATCTATATGTATTGCTGCTGGGTCCGGGACTGGAGAGCAATAGATTGGAAGCCTCTTGGTCAGCGAGGTTGCAAAGAGATCTATGGATGGTTTACCCCAAGTGGCCCAAAGTCTCTTGCACACATCCTTGTGGAGGGTCCATTCGGTTGGAATTACTTGCCCTTTCCGACTGAGACAATCTGCTATGACGTTCAAGTCGCCTTGGATGAACCTCGTTACTAGGGAGATGTCTTGACCTTTTGACCAGATGAGCAGGTCCCTTGCGATCTCGTACAACGTCAGTGAGTGGGTACCTCCTTGTTTGGAGATGTACGCCAAGGCCGTGGTGTTGTCCGAGTTTACTTCCACCACTTTGCCTCGAAGGAGATACTCGACGCTTATCAAGGCCAGATGAACTACCAACAGCTCCTTGCAGTTGATATGCATGCTCCTCTGACTCGAGTTCCACAGACCTGAGCATTCCCGACCGTCCAGTGTCGCGCCCCAGCCCAAGTCCGATGCGTCCGAGAAGAGAACGTGGTGGGGAGTCTGAACAGCCAGGGGAAGACCCTCTCTTAGGTTGATATTGTCCTTCCACCAAGTCAGACAAGACTTTATCTCTCCGGAAATCGGGATCGAGACCGCTTCTAGCGTCTTGTCCTTTTTCCAGTGAAAAGCCAGATGGTATTGAAGAGGACGGAGGTGTAGTCTTCCTAGTGATACAAACTGTTCCAGGGATGACAGCGTCCCCACCAGACTCATCCACAGCCTGACTGAGCAGCGTTCCTTCTTCAGCATCTTCTGGATGGATAGCAGGGCTTGATCTATTCTGGGGGCTGATCGTCTTGTTGTTCAGCAACGTCCTCATCAGATAGTTCCTCATCCGAAAACTGATGAGGAAACGGCAACGGAGTGGGCAACGTCTGGCTCGCTGAGTCCGGTCGCACTGGTGCATGCGTGACGGAGCCGGACGCAACATCATGGAACTGCTGCACAGTCTGTGAACTGTCAACAACCATGGGTGCGCGAGGAAGCACAGCGTCCACCCGAGACTGTCTAGACCGTCTGGGTTGTGCAGTCAACACCATACCGGGTTGCTGAGGTTGACGCACCGCGTCAAAACAAGTCACCTCTGATGGTTGTTGAACGTCCTGAACGTCAACAACCACCTCCGAGCGTCGCTTAACGTCAACGTGCGGCTGGCAACCCACACTGGGTCGCATCGGTGGAGGAACCACCTCAACTGGTAGACGCGAGAAGGTTACCTCAGCGTCAACAGGACGCACAACCGACCGGTTGGAAGGTTGTTGGCCAGAAGGTTCGGCAGCAACCTTCTCCGCATTAAAGTCCTCTATCAAGGACGCAAGCTTGGACTGCATGTCTTGCAGCAAAAGCCCATTTAGGGTCTACGGGAGCAGGTGCGGCAACAGACGGGGTTAGCGACTGAGGCGGTACCGCTTTCCATCCCTGAAAGCCTTGTTTATGCATGACATAATTGTACAGCAAAACTTCAAAGGCTCGAAACAGCTGTGAAGTTGACCTGTAAAAAACTTGGAGCGTCTCCTGGCCAGGCGCCAGGGAGAGTCTACGAGATTTGAGAAGTCTATCTGGGCAGAGGCAGGAACTCCCAAGCCGAGAACTTCTCTCGTGTCATATCAGACTCTCGCTCTATAAGCCAGTTTAAAAGAAGGGAAAGCAAAGGCTGTATCCCCCAAACTCCTCCTGGTGATAAACCAGTCGCCTAGCAAACGTAAAGCTCTCTAGGAGAGCGAGAGCACTAGCTTAAAAACAACGGCTTCGAAGTAGCTAGGCCTAGTGTAAGCTCTGACGTTTAGGCGAACGAGGAGCAGCAGTTACAAAAAGATCCGGACAAAGATCCTTAAAAATCAGCATGATTTAATTAAAGTCCATAGAGGGCTAAGCAGCTTTAGGCTCCTCTCCGTCTGACAGAGTCCTCAAGGGAATATCAGTAGGAGGGGGAACAGCAACTTCCTCATCTAAAGGAACCTTGTCCGATAAAAGCTGAGTCTCAAGCAAGGGAGAGACCTACCGTGGTGGCAATGCTTTACAAGCAGAGTCCACACGCACTGGTGCATTAGTAGCGGACCAGGACGCAACGTCATGTAACTGCTTGACAGTCTGTGAACTGTCAACAACTGAACTGTCAACAACAACAGGTGCGTGAGGACGCACAGCGTCCACTCGAGACTGCTTTGACTGCCTAGACTGAGCAGTCAAAACAACTCTAGAATGCGGAGGTTGACGCACAGCGTCAAAACAAGTCAACTCCGATTGTTAGCGAACGTCCTGAACGTCAACAGGAGCATCAGCAAGTGGCCTAACGTCCAAATGTGGCTGAAAATCCACACGAGACCGCATCGAGTGTGGTTCTAAACAACCTGACTGACGTGACTTAGCTACGCCAACGTCAACAGGATGCACAAAGGAACGTTAGGTTGGCTGAAAGCCAGGATATCGATGCGATAAACGGCTAGACTCAACGGATTAATCGGCAGAATAGTCTTCCATAAGGGAGGCAAGCATATTCTGCATGTCTTGCCGTACAACCCATTAAGGATCAACGGAAATGGTTGCGGTAAGAGACGAGGGTAACGTCTGTGACCGCAACACTTTGCCAACAAAAAAGACTCTCGGAGTCTGTGTTACGCTTTTGTTAGGCGGCGAGCAGTTTTCCGATGACTGCATAGGGTCAGAGCTGTCCTAATGGCTGCAACCAGGATGCTGGACCTGTCCTGAAAGGACTGACTTTCGCTTAAGGGCCTCGAAACCTTGTTTCAGGTTTCTTATGCGAAAAGCCTTCGGATGACGAGGAGAAAAACGTCTCTCTCGCCTTATGGTAGGGGAGATCTTGGTAAGATACACCCGATACCATAGAGGGAAACGTCTGTTCGCTGATCAAGGCCTCTCGAACCCATAAGTCGTACGACATTACTTCTCCCCTGGGCTTGGGAGCTTGCAAGAGGTCCCGGACTAGGTGAACGACAGGCACGAACAGACGAACCCTCGGACGCAACACTGTAACACTTTGCGCAATATCACTTTATCACTACGATTTTCTGTTTTGCACTTATTTCACTGAAATCGAAACTTTTACTGATTTCTACCTGAAGCACGCAATTCTACCCTCATCAAAAGGTAGTAAATGCGAAATCAGTCGTATAATGCAAGCACATTAATACCAGCAAAAAAACAGTAAACATCTTTTAAGATAAAAAAATTCAGTGGTTGGGGAAGAGAATAAACACTAGTTCATTCAAAACTACGTTTTCAATCTCTCACCGTACATTGCCTGGGGACGAGAATAAAACTAAAAACGTTTTATCCTTTCTCCCCGTACAGAGACTAGGGACGAGAGTAACTCGAGAACAACGTTACCCGCTTGAACGGAACGTTTTCTCTCCACTCTCTCCCTCCGTCTCTATCTCTCTCTCTCTTTCTCTCTTGATTTCGCACCTAAGAGAAGAGCCCAATTACGTTTTGTTAAAAAAACATGTTATTTGACCAAAGGAAAAAACTGAAATGTTTTTCAATTAAAAAGTTCCTTTAAAATAGAATTTAAAACATTTAAGCTTTGAAAGAAGAATGAACAAAACGTCAGAATCGATTTACTCTTTCTGCAAAGTGAAACCGTGATACACTCTCTCTCTATCGTAACGATAGAGCGCAAAATGCGTAGCATAAATAAACTAAACGTTAGTTCATCTTTGAAAACAGTACGAAGACTATTCAAAGAAATTCTTTCATAAAATATTTCATTTAAAAAGTTTTAAATCATTAGCTCTTTAAAAGCTATTTACGATTGAAAGGGCTCAACGTTGCTTAACTTCGGTTTCCAAGTTAGGACCGCCTACTCTCAGGAAAGGTCGCATATAAACAAAACATTAAAATTTATTTTTTATGTTTATTATAAATGGAAAGTTAATCGAAGAGGCCTAATAAAGGCGGTGAGATATAAAATATATAGAGGAAAATCTATAATTAATTTATAACGTGATAAGATAATTACTAAAAGCCTAAACACACTTCCGTCTAAGGGAAGGGTCGGCCATTTAAAAGTCAAAGAAAGTCCATACTCTCTTTGTCACCAAAAATTAAATCTATCCAAAACGAGTTCAAGATTTAAGATGAAGATAAAACACCTGCACTGCGAAAGCTCAAACCAGAATATAGTACTTCACCAAAGATGATGGGAAAAACTCCAGGTTTCAACAGCGAGTAAAGTACGTCTTGTCGACACGTCGACAGAGAGAAAATTGAGTCTTTGTTTACATGGAGTTTGGTATCTGGCCGACAGTTGGCGCTGGTGGGCACACCCGCAACCTGTATAGCGATCGCTGGCGAGTTTTTTTGTACAGTTTTTTGTCTGTCGAGCAACAGAGTTGCAGCTATATATTCACCGGCCAAGTTAAATATTTAAAATGTAGAGATCAACTATTTGTAGAGTTTCACTTCTCTCTTTTATAGACATTTGAAGTTTTTATGAAAGCCAAACTAGGAATCTTGAGCCAACTCATATTCATGGAAATGTAGTTTGCATGTTGAATAGCAATAAAAAGAAAAATTTGGAAAATGCAGAGATCAACTATTTGTACTTCTCTCTCTCTCTCTCTCTCTCTCTCTCTCTCTCTCTCTCTCTCTCTCTCTCTCTCTCTCTCTCTCTCTCTCTTTTATTCATAGGATCTTTGAAATTATTGAAATATAAAAACATTCCTACATATCCATAAAAACATATCTACATGCACAGATTCCCACTAGTCTTAAGATGTAATACAAATGTATTACTCTTACATAATAGATACAGTATAGTACAAATAAAACCATCAATTATTTATCAAATTTATTTCCATCAAATAAATTTCAATACACAATAAGTAGGTTATATTCCTAAAAAATTAATTTCCTTATGAAAAGAAAAAATTATACTCGATGTTCATATTGCTTCTCTCTCAAACTTACCCTAAAATAAAAATTTCCCATTTTCTACCCCTTGCAAAATTCCTCCCCCTCTGGGAACCATCACATGATCTGGCAGTTGATAGCAACAAACATTTTGATAATGTATCACAGTCCCCCTTGGAGTTTCAGTTCTCCAAGTCAAAACCCCACCATTAGTCTCTTGACATCACTGAGCAGTGGAGAGAAGGGTACATGTATATGAACATCAGATGAATATGAAAACAAAAATTTCATCTTTAAAATCTGTTCATTTCTATGAAATTATGCCGATGTTCATATTTCTAAACTGCATACACATTGATGGAAGTGGATTAGTGAAGGAAAGAGATGGAAAAGTAACAATCTAGATGAATAAATTGATCAACCACATGATACTTGTTTAAAATGTAACTAATCTCAAACCTAAATAAACATATAATCACAAAAGTTTCCATATTGGATTTCAAACCTATTCCCACTATCCATCTTTTAAAACTCAAGTCTTACACAGTATAATAATTGAAAATCATACTAGTTAATTCCATCTACCGCCAGATGACCCAATTGTTACCAGAGAAGGCATTTTACAAAGAGAAAAAACGAGAAATATTTATTTAGGAGTAGACTTCAATATTTAAACAGCTTTGAGAGAGAAGCAAAATGAACATCAGCAGAGTTTCATAGAAATAGAATTTTGCTTTGTTAAATTAAAACTGGAAGTTATCGGATCCTTTTCTTGAATCCTGTAAAGGAGAAAAAAAAAATTAGTCGTAACAAATCAATAACTGCTACTCTATTGAACTATTTTTTTCTTATTCAACTGAGAGCAAACCAACCTTTTAAATTTAGTTGCATAAAATGTTTAAATCTTTACATCAATATCTTTTATCTAAATCTCATCGATTACAAAGATCTTGACCTTATTGATTAAACTATTAAGTACTGGTACTCACAGAAAAGGCAATTTCTTTAAAATATTATAACTACTAATATAACCTATGTTGCCACTAAGCCATTAACAAACTTTCCTAAATTGAGCAGGAATTGGAAGAAAGAAATTTCTTAAAGGGGATAAATGATAATGCAAGACTATGAAGTAGAAACAGATAGGTAGCATAATTTTTATACAAAATAAAAAGAGCAAACAATTTTTGGATCAGTCTCTTGTTAAACCGTAAATAAGTATCTTACCTTTTTTACCCTTTTTCCCCTTCCCTTTCTTTTTTCCCTTGAGTGCTTTTCCAGTTTTTTGCTTCTTAGCAGGTCTGCCTGCCACATAGTCATCCTGTAGAGCATCCACATTGCCAAGTCCCAGAAGCTCATTTCTCATAGATCCAATCGTGGTAAATTGGTTCAACTCTGCCTCTTCCTTTTTGCTCAACGATTTTCTCACAAAATTATCTTCTTCGTACCTTTTTAAACAAGATATTAACAGATGATAAAATCTGAAACTTTTATGTCAGTTCTGCTATGAAAACTAGTCTTATTGCTTGCTATTCATTCACTTCACAAAATGTAAAACTATATATAATAGTGCAACTATGATCAAGTACAATAACACAACAATTAGGTTTGTGCTATGCCATATTAATAAGATAAATTAAGATTTTATACGCTCTTGCATTAAGTAGATGCAAATAATCTAAGTATAGTATTATTCCCTGTAATGTTTTTAATAATCTTTTATTATTTCATCCTAAATCTTTATAGATCACAAGGTAACTGTATCTGAATTAGATTTGGACTAAATTTTCTTCATAATTATGTTCCACACTTCACCTTCAAAATTATATACAAAACTAAAATTAACCCCTAGTCCATTAGCATTCTCAGCTTACAACTAGAAGTACAACTAGATATAGGAGAAATTAAATCAACAAAGGACTCCTCCATCTCTGTAAAGAATATTGTACAGCAATCTTTGTGGGGACACTACACACTTCATAGAATAGAATAAAATGATTTCCGTCAAATAAATGACCATGATCTTTCAGCATGTATTCATTTTAATTCTAAGGTCACATCCCCACCCAGCATAGTTTAAATGCAGTATTACACTAGATACTGCTTGTAAGAATATCTCATATACTGTACTGTACATGCTCAATCCTATGGATACTTTGGAAATCACTGACTCAAACTTTAACCACTTTTAAAAATCTATCATACTATTCACCTAAAAAATGTGGAATTTCTTGTTTAATTAGGTTTTATTTTTAATAATTATACATACCGCATTACAAGAATACATTTTCTAAAGTTGAATAAAAATAGGAAACAAATTGCCTTACCTTTCAAGCTCCTTTCGTTTTTTTATTGACTTTTGTTTCAATGTATCGGCATTATATACTACTTCTGGCTCATCAGCGTGTTCAAAAAGAGCATCTCGCAAGACAGCAGAGTTGAGAGCACGGCGACGAGCCTTCTCTGCTGCTTCTTTCTTACTCTCTTCATCTAGAATGACAAAATTTTTGAAGTTTTTAATATCAATAACTATTACCAAAGAATGCAAAAGAGGAAATACACTTGAAATTATAAAAGGTTAAATTTATCAGTGGTACTGCAAACATGAAACCACTTCTTAATTTAACTGCACTAGCATTATAAATAAAATGGGAGACTTTGCAGAGTATAAGATTGAAATTATAACTTGTTAAACTTAAACCTTAGCAACAAATACTTTCCAGCACAAAATATGCCAAATACTGAAGAAATGCATTTGAATTTTAAAATTGGACAAGTTTTTTAACTAAAATATATTTGGTGTCAACAACAAGAAATGAGCTATCTGAATGCAGTATTTATTTCATGGAATCTTCAAGATATATTACATGACTGTCAAAATTTCATACAAGAATACATAATAAGTTTTGGTATCATTTCCCTTGAATAAGTTTGTTTGTGAATTCCAACCATTCTACCAACGATTGAATAGGTTTTCTGTGAATCTTCAATTTTTCAATATTAAACTTACCCGATAATCATGTAGCTGTCAACTCCGTTGCCCGACAGAATTCTATGGAGGGATACGCCAGCTATCACAATACTAGAAGGGGGTGTACTTACCAGCGCCACCTGTGGCCAGGTACTCAATCATTTGTTGTTGACACCTCCTCAATTATTCCTCTGTCGTGCTTCCGGCTAGACGTTCTGGGATACGCTTATGGTCTTCGAGTTTATTCATGGATATTTGGTGAAGTATTCTCTTAGATTAACGGCTGTCGCTTTACTGGAATCCTTTTTATATTAGCTAGATAGCTTTTATATAATACTGGTTAACGGTTAATGAATTTTTGCTTGTTTTTGGATCACCCTTTGGCTAACTCTTTGAAACAAGATGTCTGACGTTTCGCAAGCCCCCTCCCATAGACGATGTAGGTCTTGCATTAGGCGTATTCCGAAGGCCTCGGTAGATCCTCACACCGCTTGTTCTGACTGTAGGGACAGGCCCTGTCTATTAGAAAATCGATGTTAGGAGTGCACCGGACTTTCGGAATTGGAATTTGTCCGTCTTTTAAAATATTCATCTAAGTTAGAGAGAGGTAGAGTTAGGAGAAGTTCTTCTCACTCTTCTATGTTTTCCTCACCTCATGATCCCCTACCTTTTCCTACCCCTGTAGTGGCTACCCCCGAACCTACTGTGTGCCCTCCGCCTGATATGTCAATTGTTTTGCGTGCTATTCAGGCTTTAGGAGATAAAGTAGAATCAGTGGTAAGTGACCATAAGTCTCTGATGGCCGAGGTTAAAGAACTGAAGGTCAAGAGTGCAGTGGGTGGAAATAGTGCCAGTGCTGTGACGAGTGCTAGTGTCGGTGCAGTGCCAAGTGCTAGTGGTGCCAGTGTGGTGCGTGAGGATTTTTCTGTGCGAGCCAGTCGTCCTCCCAGTCCGGGACCTCTTACAAGCTCCCATGCCCAGGGGAGAAGCAATGTCGAAGGGCTTAAGGGTTCGACAGGCCTTGTTAGGCGCACAGAATTATCCTCGGTGGTTGCGGGCGTGTCTTCCTTAGACCGTCACTCCCACCTGCAGACGATTGAGCCCGTCTTCTCGTCCGCTGATCAACATGCAGGGAAGAAACGTTGGTCTCAGGTCTCGAGACCGCTTAAACGTAGAGTTCAGTCAGCGAGTGCTCAGCCAGGTTGCAGTCATTGGCTCAGCTCTGACTCGCCTCAGTCATCGGTCGACTGTACTCCGCCCAAGAGGAGTAAGGTTCTGCCTAAACAGAGCCCGACTGTGACTTTACCTCAGTCTGTTATCGTTTCTGCCGACCCCAAGTGGACCCTGCTTCAGTCCATGCAAGCTCAGCTTTCGGACTTGATGCGTGAGTGTCGGGCTGAGAGTGTTGCACCTCCTCCTCCGCCTACACTCCCTCTACCTGTTCTCGCTCCGCCTGTGCTCGCCCAGCCTGCACCTGCTCCGCCTGGTCGCAGCACCATCTGCCAGGCGTACGATGTTGAGCCACTTTCGGAGTTCGCTGTTCCCAGTGTTGTTCAGCCTCAGCCTTCTTTAAGGCAACCCTTGCTTTGGGATCAGGAGAGTTATTCCACTCTTCCTCCGCCTCCCCTTGCTGCTCCACCAGTGGTGCAACTCTCGGTTGGGGTACAACAACCTCTCCCCTCCGTGAGTCTGTCTGCTCAACCATCGCTGCAGCGAGCTCAACCCTCCTCTAGGCAAGCTCCTCTACACCCTGGACTTGCGCCTCAGGAGCCTCAGCTTGCGAGAACTTTACCTTGTTCTGCGCAGCCTCAACCTCTTCATGCTCCACTCATCTCACAGGAACAGGAACGGACTACTCCGCCTCCGTCCTCCGCTCAGCTTGTGCAATCCTTGGGTTCAACTCTTGCTAGGAGTCAACCTCCTTCACCCATGCGCCTGCCTTCTGCTTCGTCTGTTGTTCAGCCTATGCAGTCTGAGCCTCAGGTTTTCCCTCAGGATGAGGAAACCTCTGTTATTGTTCCTACCCGTTCTACCTCTGCGGTTCAGCATTCTGGTCCGATCGCTTCGCTACCCTCTGCTGATGAAGTGTCGGATGATGAGGAGGCACACCTTGATCCCTCATCAGACGTGGAAGAGTCTAAGCTTTCTCCATTGTCTATTGATTTTCGAAAGGTCTTGGCTCTACTCAGGGAGATTTACCCAGACCACTTCGTCTCTGCTATTCCCCGCTCTCCTCCATCTGAGTTTTCGCTGGGCGTACAACAAGCTAAGTCCAACTATACTAAGCTTGTCCTAGCTAGATCCTCCAAGAGGGCTTTAAGGATCTTAGGGGAGTGGCTTCAGTCTAAACAACACCTTGGCAAGACTTCCTTCATGTTCCCTCCAACGAAGCTCGCTTCGAAAGGTTGCGTTTGGTATGCCACAGGGGAAGCACCAGGCTTGGGAGTACCTGCCTCTGCCCAGGCTGACTTCTCAAGTCTGGTGGACTCGCCTCGGAGGACTGCGATGAGACGCTCGAAGGTTTGTTGGACCTTCTCAGACCTGGATCATCTTCTGAAAGGGTTGTTCAGAGCTTTTGAAATGTTTAACTTTCTCGACTGGTGCCTGGGAGCCCTCAGCAAGAAAACCTCTCCTGCGGACAAAGATTCTGCCATGCTAATTATGTCCTGCATGGATAAGGCCATCAGAGATGGATCGGGTGAGCTAGCGTCGTTATTTGTATCAGGGGTGTTGAAGAAAAGGGAACAACTGTGTACCTTCCTCTCCGCCAGCATTACACCGTGCCAACGGTCACAACTCCTTTTTGCTCCACTCTCAAAGTTCCTCTTTCCCGAGGAGCTAGTTAAGGACTTGTCGGCTGCCCTGATACAGAAGGACACGCACGATCTTGTAGCCTCATCGGCTCGTAAGTCTAAGGTTACCACCTCTGTCCCCAAGACTTATCGCTCCCCAGTGGCTGATACCCCGGCTACGAGGTTCATACCGCCCTTTCGTGGTAGAGCCCCCAGCCGAGGAAGCTCCCGTCCAGACTCTCACAGGAGCAAGTCTAGGAAAGGACCCAGGACATCTAAGGGAAAGAACTGACTCTCAGATTCTCCAGACAACAGTAGGAGCCAGACTCAAGATCTTCTGGCGAGCCTGGGAGAAGAGAGGTGCCGACGCACAGTCTGTCAGTTGGCTGAGGTACGGTTACAGGATTCCATTCTGCCTCAAACCGCCTCTGACCACATCGCCCATCAACCTCTCTCCCAACTACAAAGAAGAGGACAAGAGGCTAGCATTGCAACAGGAGGTGTCGCTACTTGTGCAGAAGAAGGCAGTGGTTATAGTCCGGGACCATCAATCCCCGGGCTTCTACAACCGTCTCTTTCTTGTGGCCAAGAAGACAGGAGGTTGGAGACCGGTGCTGGACGTCAGCTCTCTCAACGAGTATGTCACCAAGCAGACGTTCACAATGGAGACGACCAAGTCGGTCTTAGCAGCGGTCAGACAGGAGGACTGGATGGTCTCGTTGGACTTGAAAGATGCATACTTTCACGTTCCCATTCATCCAGACTCCCAACCTTTCCTGAGATTCGTTTTCGGAAAGGTTGTCTATCAGTTCCAAGCCCTGTGTTTTGGCCTAAGCACAGCTCCTATGGTCTTTACTCATCTGATGAGGAATGTAGCGAAATTCCTGCACTTATCGAACATCAGAGCCTCCCTCTACCTAGACGACTGGCTGTTGAGAGCCTCCACGAGTCGTCGTTGTCTGGAGAACCTCTCTTGGACTTTAGATCTAATCAGAGACCTAGGTCTATTAGTCAATATAGAGAAATCTCAACTCATTCCCTCCCAATCCATTGTGTACCTGGGAATGGAGATTCAGAGTCGGGATTTTCGGGCTTTTCCATCGGCCCCCAGGATAAACCAAGCCCTAGAGTGCATCATGAGCATGCTGAAGAGGAGCAATTGCTCAGTGAGACAGTGGATGAGTCTCACAGGGACCCTCTCATCACTGGCCCTGTTTGTCGAGCTAGGGAGACTCCACCTCCGCCCTCTTCAATTCCATCTTGCGGCTCATTGGGACAAGGGCTCGACTCTAGAAGCAGTCTCTATCCCTATCAACCAAGAGATGAAGACCACTCTCCTGTGGTGGAAGCACAATCTCCTTCTCAAGGAGGGTCTATCATTGGCCATCCAGACCCCCCATCTTCATCTCTTCTCGGATGCATCGGACTCGGGCTGGGGTGCGACCTTGGACGGACGGGAATGCTCAGGAGTATGGAACAAGGAACAAGGATTACTCCACATCAACTGCAAGGAACTGTTAGCAGTTCATCTTGCCCTGTTGAACTTCAAGTCCCTCCTGCTAGGCAAAGTGGTGGAGGTGAATTCAGACAACACCACAGCCTTGGCTTACATCTCCAAGCAAGGAGGGACCCATTCGAGGAGCCTTTACGAGATCGCAAGGGACCTCCTCATTTGGTCAAGAGGTCTAAACCTCACACTGGTCACGAGGTTCATCCAGGGCAATATGAATGTTTCAGCGGATCGCCTCAGCAGAAGGAATCAGGTCATTCCCACGGAATGGACCCTCCACAAGAGTGTGTGCAACAGACTTTGGACCTTGTGGGGTCAACCTACCATAGATCTGTTTGCCACCTCCATCACCAAGAGACTTCCGCTTTATTGTTCCCCTGTTCCAGACCCTGCAGCGGTTCATGTGGATGCTTTTCTTCTGAACTGGTCCCATCTCGACCTGTACGCATTCCCTCCGTTCAAGATAATAAACAAAGTTCTGCAGAAATTCGTCTCGCACGAAGGGACACGGCTGACGCTGGTTGCTCCCCTTTGGCCTGCAAGAGAATGGTACACAGAGGTACTTCAATGGCTAGTCGACTTCCCCAGGACTCTACCTCTAAGAGTGGACCTTCTACGTCAACCACACGTAGACAGGTTGCACCCAAACCTCCACGCTCTTCGACTGACTGCCTTCAGACTGTCGAAAGATTCGCTAGAGCTAGAGGCTTTTCGAAGGAGGCAGCCAGTGCGATTGCCAGAGCTAGAAGAATTTCCACTCGTAGAGTCTACCAGTCTAAGTGGGAGGTCTTCCGAAGCTGGTGTAGAGCCAATTCAATATCCTCTACCAATACCTCTGTGATCCAAATAGCTGACTTCCTTCTTCATCTTAGGAATGAGAGATCCCTTTCAACACCTACGATTAAAGGATATAGGAGCATGTTGGCCTCAATTCTCCGCCACAGGGGTTTGGACCTGTCTTCCAACAAGGACCTTCAAGACATTCTCAAGTCTTTTGAGACGTCTAAAGAACGTCGTCTTTCCACTCCAGGCTGGAATCTAGACGTAGTCTTAAGGTTCCTTATGACATCTAGGTTCGAACCTCTCCAGTCAGCTTCCTTCAAGGATCTTACCCTCAAGACTGCTTTTCTCGTTTGCCTTGCAACAGCTAAGAGAGTCAGTGAGGTTCATGCCTTCAGCAAGAACATTGGTTTCACAACCGAATCTGCAACATGTTCTTTTCAGCTTGGATTCCTAGCAAAGAACGAGCTTCCTTCACGTCCTTGGCCTAGATCGTTCGAAATACCTAGCCTCTCCAACATGGTAGGTAACGAACTAGAGAGAGTTCTTTGCCCTGTCAGAGCTCTCAAATATAATCTGAAGAGGTCTAAACCTATTCGAGGACAGTCAGAAGCCTTATGGTGTGCCATCAAGAAACCCTCGAGACCCATGTCCAAGAATGGGCTTTCGTACTATATAAGGCTTCTGATCAGAGAAGCACATTCTCACTTAAAGGAGGAAGACCTTGCATTGCTGAAGGTAAGGACCCACGAAGTAAGAGCTGTAGCTACTTCGTTGGCCTTTAATAAAAACCGTTCTCTGCAGAGCATTATGGATGCAACCTATTGGAGGAGCAAGTCAGTGTTTGCATCATTTTATCTGAAAGATGTCCAGTCTCTTTACGAGAACTGCTACACCCTGGGACCATTCGTAGCAGCGAGTGCAGTAGTAGGTGAGGGCTCAGCCACTACATTCCCTTAATCCCATAACCTTTTTAACCTTTCTCTTGAATACTTTTATTGTTGTTTTTATGGTTGTTACGGTAGGCTAAGAAGCCTTCCGCATCCTTGGATTTGGCGGGTGGTCTATTCATTCTTGAGAAGCGCCTGGGTTAAAGGTTTGGTAGAGGTCCTTTAGTAGGGTTGCAACCCCTTGTACTTTGGCACCTTTGGGTTGATTCAGCCTCCAAGAGGAACGCTGCGCTCAGTAAGGAAGACGAACTTTAAATAAAAGGCAGAGTAACGGTTCTATTCGACTTCCTTACCAGGTACTTATTATTTCATTGTTATTTGAGATAACTGTTATATGAAATATGGGATACTTAGCTATCCTTTAATCATGTACACTGGTTTTCACCCACCTCCCTGGGTGTGAATCAGCTACATGATTATCGGGTAAGTTTAATATTGAAAAATGTTATTTTTATTAATAAAATAAATTTTTGAATATACTTACCCGATAATCATGATTTAATCGACCCTCCCTTTCCTCCCCAGAGAGAACCAGTGGACCGAGGAATAATTGAGGAGGTGTCAACAACAAATGATTGAGTACCTGGCCACAGGTGGCGCTGGTAAGTACACCCCCTTCTAGTATTGTGATAGCTGGCGTATCCCTCCATAGAATTCTGTCGGGCAACGGAGTTGACAGCTACATGATTATCGGGTAAGTATATTCAAAAATTTATTTTATTAATAAAAATAACATATTTTCAATTTTCAAAGCTAAGAATTTATCTGTTCTTCAATTAATTATAGACATCTTATATGACAGAATTAGATTTGGGAGGAGTCTTCCAACTTTGAATGGGCACAAAAATCTTAATCAAATTCTTCCGGCATAGGTCTACTATTTATTTTACACACTTTGTTAATACAGTATGCTGTACAGTACCATCTCTTGCTAAATAATTCCTTCCGTCCAGTACTTCCTACTTTACCTACACATGCACTGAATAGTCTTGTCCTATTCTTTACTCCTTCTCTTCTTTCCTGATACACCTGAAAACACTAAGATAACATAAAAATTCTTTTACACCCAAGAGGTTAACTACTGCACTGTCATTGTTCAGTGGCTAATTTCCACTAGGCAAGGGTAGAAAAGACTTAAGCTATGGTAAGCAGCTCCTCTAGGAGAAGGAAACTTCCAAAGTCTAAAATCAACCCATTATTTTCTAGCCTTGGGTAGTGCCATAGCCTTTGTACCTGATCTTCCACTGTCTTGGGTTAGTTCTCTTGCTTGAGAGTATACTCAAGCACACTATTCTATCTGTTCCCTCATCTCCTTTCCTGACCGGACTATTTTCCCTGTTGGAGCCCTTAGGCTTATAACATCCTGCTTTTTAAACTATGGCTGTAACTCAGCTAGTAATAATAATAATAATAATAATAATAATAATAATAATAATGATAATAATAGTATTAATATTGATAATAATATTTGTCAAGAAAAGTTCCTGAGACCTTCAATGTTATCAAAATGTAGTTTTCAGAACAGTTAAATGACAAGAGTTTAACCTTACCATAATGGACTGGAGCAATTTTAGGAACTTTGTAAGTTCTTTCTCTCTTTTCTCTCCTTTGAGCCCATCCACTCTTCTTGGAGTCTTTTTCTTTTTCTTTTTCTTTTACATTAACATTACCCTCTTCCTCTTCATCAGATGAAGAGCCTATGTTGTCTAAGTTTCCTTGAGTTCGTAGTGGGTCATTAGCGCTTAAAGATCCTTCATTGGCAACCTGGAAAGCCACTACACATTTTTAATATATTCAATAAATAGCAATTATTATTACTTTACAAACATTTCTCAATTCAATTTACCAAACATAATACAGTATGTCCATCACAAAAAATTGAGCTTAAGTTCATAAAAATATTACTGACCAAATAAATACATTTACCAAGGGATGATGATAATAAGCCCATAAAACACAGAAACCATAATAATATGACAAATTCGAAGATAATTTGTATTTTTCCTAACCATACAAACCTTAGCTATTTACAATAGGGTTACCTTTTAGCGTAGCTGAAATGGCGAGCCATTAGAATTTAACGAGGGTGTATTACCCCCGCGCTAGTTAGCGGGGGGGTAGGGGAGTGGTAGCTAGCTACCCCTCCTCCCCCTCACACACAGGTGAATACTCACTTTCACTTAGAGGTAGGACTTGTCTTGGGGGACAGGGCTGGCGGGCAAATATGTGTAAATAGCTAAGGTTTGTATGGTTAGGAAAAATACAAATTATCTTCCAATTTGTCATCTGTTCCGTAACCGGAATACAAACCACGCTATTTACAATAGGGTGACTTACCCCTTAGGAAGGGTGGAAAGTCCCCAGCCATACTGGCTTTGGCTTTACCCGGGGACTCAGAATCCGAGTGAGTCGCACTCGAGAAAAGGAGTCCCTGCACCTCACAAGTTCCTTGCTCCGCAAGGAACCATGTGGCCTACGTAAGCTTGTGTGTGAAGGAAGAAGTGTGACCCGTCCTAGGCAGTTGACCTGGAGTTCCAGAAGGAACCCTGGGTTAGGACGTTCCAAAACCACCTCGTCAGGGTATGGGGGACGCGACAGTATTGACTCAATACTCGGAACACAAGGAAGCATGGTTTACCTGCAGAGGTTCAAGGTCAGCTATGCAGAGACCAGGATGCTGCTTCCCCGTAGAGGGGATGATGAAGAAAGAAGTAAGGGCCAGACATACTTCTTTCGTTCATGCAGACTAAAACCTGATAACAATGCCCTCAACCTTCTGCTACCTGTCCAAAAAGGAGCCTGAGGTTAGACCAGCTGTTGTGTAGCCACCACAGAGCGATAGAAAACGTATCGAGACTCCTGTGGGTCACGCCCTGCAGGAAGCGGGCTGCGAAGGTCATTAGACGCTTCCAGACTCCAGCTTGTAGCACCTGCGTCACAGAGTAGTATCACTCAAAGGCGAAGGACGTTGCGATGTATCCAACATCGTGCTGTAGGGCGACGTGACGGGGGAGGGTCTGGAGACAGGTCGAGATGAATGTCCTTGAGTCCGGGCTGAATTAGTGCATGGTGCAAATTATGGGGTATGAAGTTGAATCCTAACAAAACTCAAAGTATGATTGTAAGTAGATCAAGGACGGTGGCTCCTCAACATCCGGATCTCAGTATTGATAATGTTTCTTTAAATATGTATGACTCTTTCAAAATTTTAGGTGTGATTCTCGACAGTAAATTTACTTTTGAGAAACATATAAGGTCTCTGTCTTCTTCAATTGCACAAAAAATAGGCTTATTGAGAAAGTCTTTCAAGATTTTCGGTGATCAATCTATTCTGAAGAAGTGTTTTAATTCGTTCATTCTACCTTGTTTTGAGTATTGTTCTCCTGTTTGGTCTTCAGCTGCTGATTCTCATCTTAATTTGTTGGACAGAAACTTACGGTCTATTAAATTTCTTATTCCTGATCTAGATATTAATCTCTGGCACCGTCGTTTAATTAGTTCATTATGCATGTTGCATAAGATTTTTCATAACTCTGACCATCCTTTACATTCAGATCTCCCTGGACAATTCTATCCTGTTCGTAATACTAGGCAGGCAGTTAATTCTAATAGCCAGGCCTTCTCCATCACGAGGCTCAATACTACGCAGTACTCCAGAAGTTTTATTCCAGCTGTTACCAAGTTGTGGAATGATCTTCCTAATCGGGTGGTTGAATCAGTAGAACTTCAAAAGTTCAAAGTTGGAGCAAATGCTTTTTTGTTGACCAGGCGGACATGAGTCTTTTTATAGTTTATTTATGACATATTTGTTTTTGATGCTGTTAATAGTTTATATATGACATGTCTGTTTTGACGTTGTTACTGTTTTTAGAATGCTTTATTGTTAATTTGTTCTCTTCATTTATTTATTTCCTTATTTCCTTTCCTCACTGGGCTATTTTTCCCTGTTGGAGCCCCTGGGCTTATAGCATCTTGCTTTTCCAACTAGGGTTGTAGCTTGGATAGTAATAATAATAATAATAATACTGGTGACTCTCCCCCCATGTCCTCCTAGTGTTCCCAAATCGGCTGCAACTGAGGACAAACTGCAGCTGTTCCCAGCGCTAACCTCTCGATTCCTTTACTGGCAAGAAAGAGAAGGTCTTGGGACATCAGACACAGAATGGAGACTCGAAATCTTGAATGAATCGGACCGAAGGGCCGGGACCCTCAGATTCTGAGTCTAGCCAACAACTCAGGAGCGAGTCTGAATGTTGCCTTCCCCTCTTCCTTAGAAAGGGGGGAGTAGTAAGAGACCAAGAAGATTGTTTACACACTGGCCGTGGCCAGAGTGAGCAGAAGACCCAAGGCGGAATACAATCCGAGGCCTGTCGTAAAAGGGTCTTGAGAAGATCTCTTAAAGGACTAAAAGTCCGAGCCATGCTCCAAGTTGGAGGTCTTCCTCCGACTAGGGCAGGGACGATCGTAGCTTCGCATGAGCGAGGATAGATCCAGCGGGCAGGAAAAAGTTATTCCTTTAAGCCTGAAGGTCAGGGAAAGGCTGAGCGACAGGCTTCATTGCCGAGAGCGGAAAGGAGTTTCCTCCCGCCGAAAGGCAATAAGACCGTTATTGCTGGAGAAGAGGCCTCAAGGGAAGAGGTATATCTCCCACGGCACCAACCACCTTAGACTCTTCACTTTGCCTGGGAGACCCCTGTGGATGACTATCGCAGATGACGCGACCTCCGTCATCAGACTAAGGCCCCTAAGCCTGCCTGAATGATGGAGAGGTATCCTTCAGGTCTTGACCATAGGCCTGGACCGGAACATGCCCCCCCCCCTTTCCTTTGACGAGTCCGAGAACCGCATCAAGAGTGTGGGGAAAGGACGAGAATATCCACTACCATCAAGAGGCTCCATAGGTCAACACCCATTGCAGGTCTAATAGTTCCGCTGGTCCCATAGGGCCAGGGAGTCCGGTTAAACATTGCCTGAAGCCACCGGAACTTGGATCGCCCCACATGGAACTTATCCTGAGGCGACCGTTTGGACTATAGACGGGTCAAAGAGGAAAGGAGAACTAGGAAACGTTCCAGGGTAGGGCTGAAAGCTCTGCTTGACTGAGAACAGGTACTGCGACTCTCCTCAGTCTTGCCACAGTCAACCGAAAGGAAGGCTCGGAGGATGTGGTAACAGAATCTGGCGTCCCCAGGTGGTCACCCATCCAAGTACCGACGTTGCTTAACCTCGCTGGACGGACGAGAAGCGGGGTTTCCAACGTGGTAAGGCCGTTGACTCAATATCATGGCCAGATACTCCAGATGTTGAGGCAGAGGAAGAGAAGGCTCCAAGCAAAATACCATGAGCCCACACTCATGGTAAGCATCTGGAAGCTTGTCCCGGCGCTGAAGAAGGTCGAAACCCGAGCCTACCGGAGTTGACCAGCCCTCCAAACAGCAGAGGAGGCGGAAGCCTGCACCTGAGCAGCCAAGAGGAAGGCAGGGAGAGTTCTCTGGGGAAACAAACCTGCTATGCCACGGCGGGATAGCCACATTGCATCATAAGCAGGAATACTTGCAGTCTAGGCTGAATCCGACGAGCACCCTGGAAGATGGATGGAATGGAAACTGAAAGTACCCGTCCTTCCGATCCAGGGTTTAAGGAGTCCTGTCACCTCGTTACCAGTCTGATCGATTCTGCTGGTCTACGCTGGCCGAAGTTTGTTCGACAAACTTGATCAGGGCTGAGAGGTCGACTATGGACATCCCCTCTCAGATCCTTCCTTACAAGAAAGGATCGACTGAGGGGGCCGAGGGTGAAGCCGTCGATGATCCTAAGGAAGACCTTCGCCTAAGGTATGGATCATTCTGCCCAACCGGGCAACTCTGCTGACGCTATGGCATAGAAGTTCAGAGACACTGAATTCGCTGACAGAGACGGCAGGCGCGATATCCTTGGCTAATCACAGAGATTGTGCAGGAATGGGCATCGGGAAGCTGTCATTCGGATGAGTAACCTTAAGCATCCTCCCAGCGAAAAACCTGCAATCCTAGAGTTCGTGAACTCCTTTTAGGACTATGCCCCCCGGGGGAGTCTCCCGTGCCATCTTTTCCTGACAGGAGGAAACTGCAGTTGGACACCTTGTCCCAGTTGTCGTAGCCGATAACTTAGGCCGACGTGGTTGAAAGAAAAGGGCGCTGGAGCCCTGCAGAGTCTGGAAGAAAGCGCCTTGGAGGAGTGAAACCGGAAGTCGATTTACTCCGCACAGCAGCTGTCTAAGTCTCTGTCCTTGGGCACAAACAAACTCTTCTCAAGGATGGAAGGGTGTCTGAGGTCGTCGACCTCCACAGATGAGACACCCGAAGGAAGCCCTCAGTCAGCGCGTCCAGATGGTACAACATCGAGCTTGTCCGCAAGTTAGATACTTAACGACGAAAGGCCAAGGTGCTTGAGCTCGAGAGGAGGAAAGTACCCTTGATCTTCCTGTAGCTTCCTTGAACCAAACCTCGGGCCGTAACCGAGGAGGGAAAGAACCTGGTAAGCTCCCAGAGGAAGAGGTAAGCAGTCACCCCTTGTCCGATGGAGAAATCTCGAACGGAAAGCCCCCCGCCAAAAAACATTCCAGGGAATGACGGGGAGGGGCTAACCCAGGTTCAGGAATAGAGGAGTGTTGCTCAGATCCCCCTTAAGTTTCTCCTATTCTTGCAAGTGCCATGCTCTGTGTTTACGGGGTGAGGCCGTGTTCTGGAAATACGCTCCAGAAGAACTCGCCAGGTTGGTCATGCTGCGAAAACCCCATTGGGAATCGTGGTCGCAATTGCCCTGGAGCTCGCGCGACGGAAATTCCTGGTGGTCGGCGAGCGATAACCCATAGACGAGCAATGGATACTGCAAGAAATAAGCCGACATTTGTGCGAAGAAACACTGTAGGTTCGCGCGACGGAACACCATCCGTCCGCGCGATGGAAAAACCGTTGTGTCGCGCGTGGGCGAACATTGGAGAGCATGAGCGTAGACGTGTGGGCGCGCAGGCGAGTGGTCGCGCGGTTGCACGGGCAAGCGGGCGCGCAGGCGAGCGGTCGTGAGGGTGGGCAGGTGGATGAGAGCGAGTCCGAGGCGGCGAACGCAAGCGTTAGCGCGATGGCGAGGAAACGCGCTGCCGCGTGGGCGAGGAGGACCGCTGGCAATATGGATCAACAAGCGATCGGTGGTGAGCTGGTGAGCGCTAACGCGCAGGTTGGCGATGGCGCGTTGTGTTATGCCGACACGAAGGTCGAGCAGTATGCGCAGGTGAGCGATCGTGCGTTGGCGAGCAGTATGCGAAGGTGAGCGATCGCGAGCAGTGATCAGCATGCGCCGGGTCGCGCGATGGTGATCAGTATGCGCAGGGTCGCGTGATGGTGATCCGCATGCCAGGGTCGCGCGATGGCGATCAGCATGCACAGGTAGGCGGTCGCGCGATGGCGAACAGCATCTACAGGTGGGCGATCGCGCGATGGCGAACAGCATACGCAGTTGAGGGTCGCGCGATGGTGATCAGCATGCGCAGGGTCGAGCGATGGTGATCAGCATCCGCAGGTGTGCGGTCGCGCGATGGCGATCAGCATCCGCAGTTGAGGGTCGCGCGATGGCGATTAGCATCCGCAGTTTGAGGGTCGCGCGATGGCGATCAGCATCCGCAGTTTGAGGGTCGCGCGATGGCGATCAGCATCCGCAGTTTGAGGGTCGCGCGATGGCGATCAGCATCCGCAGTTTGAGGGTCGCGCGATGGCGATCAGCATCCGCAGTTTGAGGGTCGCGCGATGGCGATCAGCATCCGCAGTTTGAGGGTCGCGCGATGGCGATCAGCATCCGCAGTTTGAGGGTCGCGCGATGGCGATCAGCATGCGCAGGTGAGCTAGTAGCTGGCGAACCATGTTCCTTCAGAAGTGTTGGAGAATGTTGGCGTGCCGGCTGTAACACACGTGGGCGATCCGAAGATCGCTGGCGAGCTGATGATCACTGACGAGCTGATGATCGCTGGCGAGCTGATGATCGCTGGCGAGCTGATGATCGCTGGCGAGCAGAAGGCTACGCGTGGAAGCCTGCGCAAAGAAGAAGAGTCCTTGACCCCGACCTGAACCGAAGTTCTAGATCGCGAGGGCGAACGTGGGCGCACAGGGCGCGTAACAGGAACCAACAGGAACGCAGGGATGATCATCTTGAAAGCGCTGACGAACAGGGAGCGCTGATGAGCAGAAGAGCGCCTGTGTGCTCACACGGAGCAGGAGCAGGAGAGAACACAGCAGAAGGGCGTGCAGGGAAACCCTGACACGCAAGGGAAGAACCCCCGTGGGGGCAACCCTTTGCCCCGAAGGGATCGTTGTCCGCCGGGAGACGAGATCAGACTGCTGTCCATCTGCACCAAGGCGGAAGTTCGAGAAAAAGGAGTTGTAGGCTGCAAACGGAGATCCAAAAAGGCGCCTCAAGCACCCTTATAGGGAGATGAGAGGCCCTTACGACGAGGCGGACGGTGGGCCTTACGGCGAGGGAGGCCAACAGCAACAGAAGAAACCTCCGAAGAGGAGTCTCTATGAGTGTACTCTCTCGCGAACGAAAGAGAAACACTTCGTGGAAGAGACTGGTCAGCCAGTGACCTAAAAGGAGCAATCCTCCGAAGAGGAGCTCCTGCAGTTGCCCAGCCCCTTGAGCGAAACTGCAGGTGCGACCGCTCAGCACCAAGAGCATAGTCGCACGAAAAAAAGGCAAGAGAAGAACCCCCCAAAAGGGGAAAAACTCAAGCCTGGACAGGAAAAAAACTTCCCTCGGAAGGAAAGTTACCAGCCTAAGGAGGCAAGCCTCCTGAGAGTTCTAAAATGAACTGGAGAGCTGTCCGTCGTCACGGGAGTACTACCAGTAGAAGGAGACACGCCCCTAACGAAAAACAAGGGGGGAGGCAGCAACAGCCGAATCCCCAGGACTCAACCAGACAGCTCACACCGTTGCTATATTACAGAAACGAACTAGATCGGTAACTGTAAAAAAATAAAACAAATAATATTAGTACACATTCATTCCCCCGGGAAGGCTCCGAAGAGGAATTCCGAGGGAAAGGAACAAGAATTACACAACAGGCACGTGCCCTCACAACCACTTACACTCGCGGAAGGAGAGCTGTAACCAAAACAGAATTATAACAATTATAATTATGTAACTATGTAATTATGTAATTTAAAAATGAATGAACACTAAAGAAAGAACGAAAACCCCGAAAGGAATCGTTCTACAAGCTGAAAAACAAAAAACAACTACAATTAGATTCATAACTAATTGAGACAAACGTACGGCGTAGAAACCCCCCACACGGAAAGGAAGCTAGGCTACAAGGGCGTAGTAACACGTAGTAAAAGGGTGAACGACCTCAAGAGAGAGAGAGAGAAAGACATAAGTGAAACTCGATCGCCACCCATAAAATACGCCGTGGTGGCCTAACTGCCGAGGTCTCCACGTAGATATCGTACACTACACACACAAATCTGAAAAGGAAACTTACTTATTTCTATACTCAAATATATATACAAACATGAAAACATGTTTAAATATATATTGAGTAAATGAAAAGTAAGCGATTAAGTAAAGACAAAACAAACAAACAAACAAACAATGGCTGCCAAGAGAGGACCAAGACAGAGACGTCTGTCACAGTCCGAGCCAAAAGTGAAAGTGAGTATTCACCTGTGTGTGAGGGGGAGGAGGGGTAGCTAGCTACCACTCCCCTACCCCCCCGCTAACTAGCGCGGGGGTAATACACCCTCGTTAAATTCTAATGGCTCGCCATTTCAGCTATGCTAAAAGGTAACCCTATTGTAAATAGCGTGGTTTGTATTCCGGTTACGGAACAACTTACCTTTACATACTTATCTATCCGATACTTTAGTTTATCTTCTAAAGGACGTAACCTCTCCATAACAGCACGTAACTCCACAAGATGTTCTGTTGAAAATCACAATTTGCCCATAAAGTTTCACAAATGGCCTTACAGTATACGCATGGGTTCATGCATAATTATACCAATGTAAAGTTAACCTATTCCACGGCTCGGTGAAAGATAGAAAAAAATATTTACAAAAACCACTTTCATTTTTTTTCACTTTTCTTCAGGTGCTCATGCTCTCCTTTTTGCTGCCTTTGTATTTCTCATTCCTTTAACATAGTTTGTCAATATATCTATTTATTCTTTTGGGATATAAACATTTCTTGTTTTCTATCCAATTTTTATACAAGTAATATAATCATCCTCTACCTCTTTCTTGACTTCTTTGTACTACCCATTCCCTTAAAGTGTATAGGACTGTAATACCCTACCCTACGTTATTGAGTGGCCAACTTTTTATAAGTTAGAAATGCTTCCATAAAGTGATCTGTATATTCCTTACGGAATATGAGGTAGGGAAAAAGGAAGAACTTGAAATTCATCCCCTTCAGCTTCATATAAGCTAATGATGACACTTGAAAGTTTAAAAGCTACTCATGGATGGCAGAGGCAAGGGGCAGTGACAATGCTCTAGACAGTCTAGAGACTGACCATATCCATATTCTCATCTTAATTTATTGCACAGGGACTTACGGTCTATTAAATGTCTTATTCCTGATCTAGATATTAATATCTGGCTCCATCGTTCAATGACTACATCTCTGTCTGCTAGACTGCAGTGTCTGGGACATCCAAAGACTACAAATGTGGCTACATAGGAAATACAGTACAAGACTGCTTTCACTGCCGTGCAAAAGTATCAAGTATTTGTGATTCTTTTAATCACATAGTTTAAAAATACAAACAGAAATTACAATGATGATAGTGAATTATAATATACAACTCCAATGAATATATTATTGGTAGAAACAGTAACACCAATTGCCTATATTCAATACAAAAATAAACTATGAGGTTATGAACTATTAGGTTAAGTGAAGAGGTAAAACAGTTAGTTCAGTGCCAGTTCCAATGAATATACTATTAGTAAACAGAAATACACCAATTTCCTAGATTCAATACAAAAGTAAAATGTTATTTTTATTAGTAAAATAAATTTTTGAATATACTTACCCGATAATCATGTAGCTGTCAACTCCGTTGCCCGACAGAATTCTATGGAGGGATACGCCAGCTATCACAATACTAGAAGGGGGTGTACTTACCAGCGCCACCTGTGGCCAGGTACTCAAGTACTTCTTGTTGACACCTCCTCAATTATTCCTCGGTCCACTGGTTCTCTCTGGGGAGGAAGGGAGGGTCGATTAAATCATGATTATCGGGTAAGTATATTCAAAAATTTATTTTACTAATAAAAATAACATTTTTCAATATTAAACTTACCCGATAATCATGTAGCTGATTCACACCCAGGGAGGTGGGTGAAAACCAGTGTACAAGATTAAAGGATAGCTAAGTATCCCATATTTCATATAACAGTTATCTCAAATAACAATGAAATAATAAGTACCTGGTAAGGAAGTCGAATAGAACCGTTACTCTGCCTCTTTTTTAAAGTTCGTCTTCCTTACTGAGCGCAGCGTTCCTCTTGGAGGCTGAATCAACCCAAAGGTGCCAAAGTACACGGGGTTGCAACCCCTACTAAAGGACCTCTACCAAACCTTTAACCCAGGCGCTTCTCAAGAATGAATAGACCACCCGCCAAATCAAAAGGATGCGGAAGGCTTCTTAGCCTACCGTAACAACCATAAAAACAACAATAAAAGTATTCAAGAGAAAGGTTAAAAAAGGTTATGGGATTAAGGGAATGTAGTGGCTGAGCCCTCACCTACTACTGCACTCGCTGCTACGAATGGTCCCAGGGTGTAGCAGTTCTCGTAAAGAGACTGGACATCTTTCAGATAAAATGATGCAAACACTGACTTGCTCCTCCAATAGGTTGCATCCATTATGCTCTGCAGAGAACGGTTTTTATTAAAGGCCATCGAAGTAGCTACGGCTCTTACTTCGTGGGTCCTTACCTTCAGCAATGCAAGGTCTTCCTCCTTTAAGTGAGAATGTGCTTCTCTGATCAGAAGCCTTATATAATACGAAAGCCCATTCTTGGACATGGGTCTCGAAGGTTTCTTGATGGCACACCATAAGGCTTCTGACTGTCCTCGAATAGGTTTAGAGCTCTTAAGATAATATTTGAGAGCTCTGACAGGGCAAAGAACTCTCTCTAGTTCATTACCTACCATGTTGGAGAGGCTAGGTATTTCAAACGATCTAGGCCAAGGACGTGAAGGAAGCTCGTTCTTTGCTAGGAATCCAAGCTGAAAAGAACATGTTGCAGATTCGGTTGTGAAACCAATGTTCTTGCTGAAGGCATGAACCTCACTGACTCTCTTAGCTGTTGCAAGGCAGACGAGAAAAAGAGTCTTGAGGGTAAGGTCCTTGAAGGAAGCTGACTGGAGAGGTTCGAACCTAGATGACATAAGGAACCTTAAGACTACGTCTAGATTCCAGCCTGGAGTGGAAAGACGACGTTCTTTAGACGTCTCAAAAGACTTAAGAATGTCTTGAAGGTCCTTGTTGGAAGACAGGTCCAAACCTCTGTGGCGGAGAACTGAAGCCAACATACTCCTATATCCTTTAATCGTAGGTGCTGAAAGGGATCTCTCATTCCTAAGATGTAGAAGGAAGTCAGCTATTTGGGTCACAGAGGTATTGGTAGAGGATATTGAATTGGCTCTACACCAGCTTCGGAAGACCTCCCACTTAGACTGGTAGACTCTACGAGTGGAAACCCTTCTTGCTCTGGCAATCGCACTGGCTGCCTCCTTCGAAAAGCCTCGAGCTCTAGCGAATCTTTCGACAGTCTGAAGGCAGTCAGCCGAAGAGCGTGGAGGTTTGGGTGCAACCTGTCTACGTGAGGTTGACGTAGAAGGTCCACTCTTAGAGGTAGAGTCCTGGGGAAGTCGACTAGCCATTGAAGTACCTCTGTGAACCATTCTCGTGCAGGCCAAAGGGGAGCAACCAGCGTCAGCCGTGTCCCTTCGTGCGAGACGAATTTCTGCAGAACTTTGTTTATTATCTTGAACGGTGGGAATGCGTACAGGTCGAGATGGGACCAGTTCAGTAGAAAAGCATCCACATGAACTGCTGCAGGGTCTGGAACAGGGGAACAGTACAGCGGAAGTCTCTTGGTTATGGAGGTGGCAAACAGATCTATGGTAGGTTGACCCCACAAGGTCCAAAGTCTGTTGCACACACTCTTGTGGAGGGTCCATTCCGTGGGAATGACCTGATTCCTTCTGCTTAGGCGATCTGCTAAGACGTTCATATCGCCCTGAATGAACCTCGTGACCAGAGAGAGGTTTAGACCTCTTGACCAAATGAGGAGGTCCCTTGCGATCTCGTATAGGCTCCTCGAATGGGTCCCTCCTTGCTTGGAGATGTAAGCCAAGGCTGTGGTATTGTCTGAGTTCACCTCCACCACTTTGCCTAGCAGGAGGGACTTGAAGTTCAACAGGGCTAGATGAACTGCTAGCAGCTCCTTGCAGTTGATGTGGAGTAATCCTTGTTCCTCGTTCCACGTTCCCGAGCATTCCCGTCCGTCCAAGGTTGCACCCCAGCCCGAGTCCGATGCATCTGAGAAGAGATGAAGATTGGGGGTCTGAATGGCCAACGATAGACCCTCCCTGAGAAGGAGGTTGTGCTTCCACCACAGGAGAGTGGTCTTCATCTCTTGGTTGATAGGGATAGAGACTGCTTCGAGCGTCGAACCCTTGTCCCAATGAGCTGCAAGATGGAATTGAAGAGGGCGGAGGTGGAGTCTCCCTAGCTCGACAAACAGGGCCAGTGATGAGAGGGTCCCTGTGAGACTCATCCACTGTCTCACAGAGCAACTGCTCCTCTTCAGCATGCTCATGATGCACTCTAGGGCCTGGCTTATCCTGGGGGCCGATGGAAAAGCCCGAAAATCCTGACTCCGAATCTCCATTCCCAGGTACACAATGGATTGGGAGGGAATGAGTTGAGACTTCTCTATGTTGACTAATAGACCTAGGTCTCTGATTAAGTCTAAAGTCCAATTGAGATTCTCCAGACAACGACGACTCGTGGAGGCTCTCAACAGCCAGTCGTCTAAGTAGAGGAAGGCTCTGATGTTCGACAAGTGTAGGAATTTTGCTATATTCCTCATCAGATGAGTAAAGACCATAGGAGCTGTGCTTAGGCCAAAACACAGGGCTTGGAATTGGTAGACAACCTTTCCAAAAACGAATCTCAGGAAAGGTTGGGAGTCTGGATGAATAGGAACGTGAAAGTATGCATCTTTCAAGTCCAACGAGACCATCCAGTCCTCCTGTCTGACCGCTGCTAAGACCGACTTGGTCGTCTCCATCGTGAACGTCTGCTTGGTGACATACTCGTTGAGAGCGCTGACGTCCAGCACCGGTCTCCAACCTCCTGTCTTCTTGGCCACAAGAAAGAGACGGTTGTAGAAGCCCGGGGATTGATGGTCCCGGACTATAACCACTGCCTTCTTCTGCACAAGTAGCGACACCTCCTGGTGCAATGCTAGCCTCTTGTCCTCTTCTTTGTAGTTGGGAGAGAGGTTGATGGGCGATGTGGTCAGAGGTGGTTTGAGGCAGAATGGAATCCTGTAACCGTTCCTCAGCCAACTGACAGACTGGGCGTCTGCACCTCTCTTCTCCCAGGCTCGCCAGAAGATCTTGAGTCTGGCTCCTACTGCTGTCTGGAGATGCGGAGAGTCAGTTTTTTCCTTTAGATGTCCTGGATCCTTTCCTAGACTTGCTCCTGTGAGAGTCTGGACGGGAGCTTCCTCGGCTGGGGGCTCTACCACGAAAGGGCGGTATGAACCTCGTAGCAGGGGTATCAGCCACTGGGGAGCGATAAGTCTTGGGGACTGAGGTAGTAACCTTAGACTTACGAGCCGATGAGGCTACAAGATCGTGTGTATCCTTTTGTATCAGGGCAGCCGACAAGTCCTTAACCAGCTCTTCGGGGAAGAGGAACTTCGAGAGCGGAGCAAAAAGGAGTTGTGACCGTTGGCAAGGTGTAATGCTGGCGGAAAGGAAGGTACACAGTTGTTCTCTTTTCTTCAAAACCCCTGATACAAACATCGACGCAAGCTCACCCGATCCATCCCTAATGGCCTTATCCATGCAGGACATTAATAGCATGGCAGAATCTTTGTCCACAGGAGAGGTCTTCTTGCTGAGGGCTCCCAGGCACCAGTCTAGAAAGTTGAACATTTCAAATGCTCTAAACATTCCTTTCAGTAAGTGATCCAGGTCTGAGAAGGTCCAACAAACCTTAGAGCGCCTCATTGCAGTCCTCCGAGGCGAGTCTACCAGACTTGAGAAGTCAGCCTGGGCAGAGGCAGGTACTCCCAAGCCTGGTGCTTCTCCTGTGGCATACCAAACGCTCGCTTTCGAAGTGAGCTTCGTTGGAGGGAACATGAAAGAAGTCTTGCCAAGGTGTTGCTTAGACTGCAGCCACTCCCCTAAGATCCTTAATGCCCTCTTAGAGGATCTAGCTAGGACTAGCTTAGTATAGGTGGACTTAGCTTGTTGTACGCCCAGCGAAAACTCAGATGGCGGAGAGCGGGGAATAGCAGAGACAAAGTGGTCTGGGTAAACCTCCCTAAGTAGAGCCAAGACCTTACGAAAATCAATAGACTGTGGAGAAAGCTTGGATTCATCCACGTCTGATGAGGGATCCAGGTGTGCCTCCTCATCATCCGAAGCCTCATCACCAAAGTGTAGCGAAGAGATCGGACAAGAATGCTGAACTGCAGAGTCAGAACGAGAAGGAACAATATTAGTGGTTTCCTCTTCAAGTGACTGTTGAGGGAAAACCTGAGGCTCAGACTGCAAAGGCTGAATAACAGACGAAGCAGAAGGAAGGCGCATGGGTGGAGGAGGCTGACTCCTAGCATGAGAGGTTGAACCCAAGGATAGCGATTGCTGAGCGGTTGGCGGAAGCGGAGTAGCAAGTTCCTGTTCCTGTGGTATGAGCGGAGCATGAGGTTGAGGCTGCGCAGAACAAGGTAAATGTCTCGCAAGCTGAGGCTCCTGAGGCGCAAGGCCAAGGTGTAGTGGTGCTTGCCTTGTGGAGGGTTGAGCTCGCTGCAGCTAGAGCTGAGGAGACTGACTCATGGACGGGAGAGGTTGTTGTACCTCAACCGAGAGTTGCACCACTGGTGGAGCAGCAAGGGGAGGCGGAGGAAGAGAGGTATAATCCTCCTGATCCCATAGTAAAGGTTGCCTTAACGAAGGCGGAGGCTGAACACCACTGGGAACAGCAAACTCAGAATGTGGCTCAACATCGTACGCCTGGCAGGTGGTACTGCGATCAGGCGGAGCGAGCGCAGGCGGAGCGAACGCAGGCGGAGCGAGAGCAGGCGGAGGGAGTGTAGGCGGAGGCGGAGGCGCAACACTCTCAGCCCGACACTCACGCATCAAGTCCGAAAGCTGTGCTTGCATGGACTGAAGAAGAGTCCACTTGGGATCGGCAGAAACGACAGCAGACTGAGGAAAAGCCTTAACAGTCGAGCTCTGTTGTGGCAGAACCTTACTCCTCTTGGGCGGAGTGCAGTCGACAGATGACTGAGGCGAGTCAGAGCTGAGCCAATGACTGCAACCTGGCTGAGCACTCGCGGACTGGACTCTGCGTTTAAGCGGTCTCGAGACCTGAGACCAACGTTTCTTCCCAGACAGTTGATCGGCGGACGAGATAAAGACGGGCTCAATCGTCTGCAGGTGGGAGTGACGGTCTTTGGAAGACACGCCCGCAACCACCGAGGATACTTCTGTGCGCCTAACAAGGCCTGCCGAACCCTTATGCCCTTCGACATTGCTTCTCCCCTGGGCTTGGGAGCTTGCAAGAGGTCCCGGACTGGGAGGACGACTGGCTCGCACAGAAATATCCTCACGCACCACACTGGCACTGACACTGCACTGACACTAGCACTCGTCACAGCACTGGCACTAATTCCACCCACTGCACTCTTGACCTTAAGTTCCTTTACTTCGGCCATCAGAGACTTATGGTCACTTACCACTGACTCTACTTTATCGCCTAAGGCCTGAATAGCACGCAAAACAACAGACATATCAGGCGGAGGGCAAATAGTAGGTTCGGGGGTAGCCACTACAGGGGTAGGAAAAGGTAGGGGATCATGAGGTGAGGAAAACAGTGAAGAGTGAGAAGAACTCCTCCTAACTCTACCTCTCTCTAACTTAGTTGAATATTTCAAAAGACGGACAAATTCCAATTCCGAAAGTCCGGCGCATTCCTCACATCGATTTTCTAACTGACAGGGCCTGTCCCTACAGTCAGAACAAGCGGTGTGAGGATCTACCGAGGCCTTCGGAATACGCCTATTGCAAGACCTACATCGTCTATGGGAGGGGGCTTGCGAAATGTCAGACATCTTGAATCCAAAGAGTTAGCCAAAGGGGGTTCCAAAATCAAGCAAAAAATCGTTAACCGTTAATCAGGACTATATAAAAGCTATCTAGCTAATATAAGAAGGTTTCCAGTAAAGCGACAGCCGTTAATCTGAGAGAATACTTCACCAATTAGCCGTGAAAATACTCGAAGACCATAAGCGTATCCCAGAACGTCTTGCCGGAAGCACGACAGAGGAATAATTGAGGAGGTGTCAACAAGAAGTACTTGAGTACCTGGCCACAGGTGGCGCTGGTAAGTACACCCCCTTCTAGTATTGTGATAGCTGGCGTATCCCTCCATAGAATTCTGTCGGGCAACGGAGTTGACAGCTACATGATTATCGGGTAAGTTTAATATTGAAAACTATGATGTTATGTGAAGAGGCAAAACAGTCAGTTCAGTGCAAATAGTTAAAAAATGCCAACAGAATTTACAATGATGATTGTGAATTATAGTACAATATACTGCAATTCCAGTAGATATACTATTAGTATAAACAGTAACACACCAATTACCTATAATGTATTCAATACAAAAATAAACCATGTGATTACAGACTATTAGGTCATGTGAAAGAGGTAAAACAGTCAGTTCAGTCCAGTGTATTTACAGGTTTAGCAGCTAACAGATAAAGTACAGAGAGCCATTGAATGCTTTAATAGTGGGCCTTCCATTATTTCATCCCTCTGGTTGGTTGATTTGCTAAAAGTAAAAAAAAGGTCTTCTAAATATTAATTTTTTGAAAAAGTACAAGCCTTAAGCTTGTACTTTTCCCAAAGACTAATATTCAAAATAAAAAATGAAATATAACTCCAATAAATAGAAATAATGAAAAAGCTACAATTTCAATAACAGTAAAAATATTGCTCTTACCTATACTTTCATCACCTTCCAACTTTGCACCGCTCAGTTTCCGTAAAATTACATAACTCAGATTGGTTAGATATGACAGGAAAGTTTGGTTCTTCAATTCCAAAAGGCTTATACCCTGCA
>NC_090768.1:45138581-45156081 GCF_036898095.1 Palaemon carinicauda
GTTGCTTCCTACTACATGAAATACTGCATTTGCCTTCACCCTGTAGAAGTTCTCAATGAGATTTATGATGATTTTCATCTAAAAGAACACTGAAATTGATTTTATAGACGGCACCAAAATCTGGAATGGTTAGATCGATTTCAAACTCGAAATAGGAGGGCATGCGTTTACCTCAAGGATTTTTGATACCTTCATTCTCGAAACCTGAACTGATTAGGCTAATTAGAGCCGTCTTGTTAACTTAGCAGCAGCTATTATAGGATGAAGTTTCACCTGATCGTATATTCATTAAATGAGCCAGCAACGATCTTGTTTCTATTCTCTAATGATCACAAACAGACTCTAGGCTATGATCTTAATCAACCCTTCTACAAGAGTACTTCATGAAACTACACTGATTTTCCGTGTTGAATCGTTCTTGATTACAGATACAAAATACCGCCAAAGGTCTATCATTACTATCTGAAGATGTACTCTATGATTATATGTCATTTGGGACGACGGTACTGTAAGGACAGTGAAGTACAAATCATTCAAATTTTAGTTATATAAAAGTGTGCCTGCACTCGTATGAAAAAGTTGCTGACGGGATCATTGAGTAGTTAGAATTCAGTGTTCCGGCTACGAATTATATAAATCATCTTTGAAAATGTGCTAATAAGCCCTAAGGGACTCTCCCTGCTCTCTCTTTTTTTTTTTTTTTCGTTCAGAAAAAATCACAATGCTTTACATGTAAGCGTGGTGTGTGTGTGTGTGTGTGTGTGTGTGTCCACATTAAAGTACAACTCTTGTAAGCGGAACATGTATACAGTGGCATTAGAATATATCGCTGGGATTAAAACACGACATAAGATTTCGTCAGCTCATCTCTAGTTTTAGCCGCCATCATAACGCATATGTACTGAAAGAAGTCTACTGTAAACTAATCTTGGTTTTCGATATTATCTAAGCTTCATGTAATAATTTCTTTACTTTTCTATGACTAGTTTAAGGTGTATTTTAAGAACGCATAATCAAAAGAGTATCGTTGCTATAATTCCCTAACTTATACTTGGAGGAAAGAACTTATGCAGTATTATTTCCCGATTTCTGACTATATTTCTCGTTTTGACTTGCGTATGTGGGCGATTTTTCTCGGTTAATAAATTTGTTGTCAAATTTAGCGTTTTCGCGTTTTAACACATTCGAGAATAGCAAACACGGGCGTAAGAATTGTACTGTACACAATATTATGAGTAAAATTTATAGTCGTAAAAACAGTAAAATTTAGTAAAAGAACAAAACTTTAATAAATACAGACACATATATATATATATATATATATGTATATATATGAATTATATATATATAAATACATATATATATATATATATATATATATATATCTATATATATATATATATATATATATATATATATATATATATATATATATATATATATATATATATATATATATATATATATATATATATATATATATATATATATATATATATATATATATATATAATCCGAAGAGATGCTGCCTTCGATTCTTGGATGCCACTAAAATATTATCTATTCGTATATTGGACACATAGTGAGAATGACAGATAACAAATGGACATGGAGAATAAAAGAATGGGTCCCTAGAGATATCAAGCGAAGCAGGGGGAGGAAGGGAAGACGATGGATTGACCAAATAAGAAAGTTTACAGGTGTGGATTGGCATAGAATGACCATAAAGAGACGCAAGTGGAAGGGAATGGCTGAGGCCTTTGTTCTGCAGTGGACTAATAACTGCTGCTGATGATGATGAGTGTATATATACACACACACACACACACACACACACATATATATATATATATATATATATATATACATATATATATACATATATATGTGTATATATATATTTATATATATACATATATATATACATATACATACATATATATATATGTGTGTGTATATATATATTTATATATATACATATATATATATACACACACACACACACACACACACACACACACACACACACACACATATATATATATATATATATATATATATATATATATATATATATATATATATATATGATAATTCATCACTAACACTCATAGTTTTCATTTATAAGAATAAATACCTCCTAATATCGAATTCGCTCTGTTTTGAGATCAGAGACCCAAGGGGGAATTAACTGATAATAGTTTTTGGTCGTCCAAGGATTCGAACCCTTACCAGTCGAAACCATGGCCGACCAGAAGCTATTATCAAAAAATTAATTTCTTATTGGGTCTTTGATGCATGGTTTAACATGTTTAAAAAATCTTTAAAACCATGTTTTATGTCAAATAGATACCACAAAGTGCTTGGGTTGTACTGTTTACTGAATAGGCCTAATGATGCCACACACCTGCATTGAACACACTGAAGAGGTTGAAAAGTCAGTCATCAAATCAATATCATACTGTTATTGTAATCATTAGAAAGAATTTCTAAAGTATTGGAGTATCGTCTAGTATCGGTTATTTCTCTGGTATCGGTATCGGTCTTTAAAAGAAAAGAAAATGGATATTGGCATTGGTTCAGGAAAACAATTGAGTACCGGTATCGGTATTGGCCTCCAAAGAGGTATCGGCACATGTCTAATACATATCGTTTATAAATTCCCTTTTGGATATGTTTCTCCCAAGGTAACAGATAATTACCTTTGATTGGTCAAAAAAACTTTATAACAAACTGCATCCACTGCTAGGTAAGTACATATATCATGTACATGTAAACTCTTTCAATGGGGAACAGAATATGTATTACTTTATGACTTTGAAAATGATAAATTTCATATGTTCAATTATAAATGAAAAACAAAGCCAAGCATTATTCTTACTGTTTTTGTATCTGATTAATAATTCTTTCCTTATTTTCAATATTGAAGAACAGCTCCCACCAGATTACACATGCTTACACTTTGAATTTTTCAATGAATCTTAACAGAAGAGTTCTCTTTAAAGAAAGTATATTTTGAAAAACAGTTTATGCCTTATCTTGTTATTCACTTCCTTCATTATCAATTAATGGGATTTATGAAATATTAAAAATTTTATTTCTGGCTTTTGAATTACGTTAAAGGAAAATATGAATAAGTAAATTATAATGTTATACAAATGTTTTTATCTAACTAAAAAGAAAATTTACAAAAGAATTGAGTTACACATTTCACTTCAATGTTCATGATTAGAGGAGTTTTGGAATTATCAGAATAAAAAACTATTTTGTCCAGAGGATTGCAAAATTCAGCGGATGCCTGAAAAGTGAGTGTATGCAAATCATAGGTTGAATAGTGTTTTTTTATTTTTTTTATTTTTTATTTTTTTAGTTATAATTTCTCTAGTGTGAGAGTAGAAAAGAGATATTACATTTGGGGAGTGCAGTCCTATACCACTATCCCGAAACTACTTAATTCTTAAGAATAGGCTATAACTTTTCTTTAGACTTTCTTTAACCCCCAACGACCCACTAACTCATAGGTTTAGCTTCTCAAAGACTAAGATCTTTTAAGGTGTGTAACACATACACATACATACACACACACACACATATATATATATATATATATATATATATATATATATATATATATATATATATATATATACATATATATATATATATATATATATATATATATATATATATATATATATATATATATATATATATATATATATATATTGACAGTGTGTATATTATACAAAAGAGAACAATCAAAATGTCTGAGAAGCATAAATATGTATATTTTGAAATACAATTTCCCGTTACATAAGACAGGCTGCTGAGGTTATCCTTTCATCAATAAGCTATAATTCTGGAATGTGTTACCAATCCTATACCCCTATAATTTGTAAACACCTTTAAGAACCTAATATATATGTATATATATATATATATATATATATATATATATATATATATATATATATATGTATATATATATATATATATATATATATATATATATATATATATATATATAAAATTGGTATGTACTAAAATGATGCTAACTGTCATTTCCTAATAAAAAAACTTCCAAAATTATGGAGTATCCGGTTGAAAGTGATATATCATCGAATTGAGAAATTCCTGCTGATGCATACGAGACGATGAACCGGACTTGTCATATTCCATTTTGATACCCTCGGGAATGCTTCCGTCACCAACATGGAATTCCTGATCAACCAATGACTGTGAATGTGCGACCATGGGAAAGATGAACCTTGAGTGTAGGATATTATACCCGGATTACGAACGCAATTTGCCATCATATAATTTTCATTGAAAATCTAGCTAATTATTAAAGCATTTCTTGCCTTGCACATAACAATGAGGATAATAATAATAATAATAATAATAATCATAATAATAATAATCATAATAATAATAATAATAATAATAATAATAATAAAATAAAAATAATAACAATAATAAATACTGATCTTTTGAATGCAATTAAGATGATGCGAACAACAACGACATAATAATAATAATAATAATAATAATAATAATAATAATAATAATAATAATAATCATCATCATCATCATCATGATAATAATAATAATAATAATAATAATAATAATAATAATCATCATCATCATAATAATAATAATAATAATTATAATAATAATAACTATAATAAATACTAATCTTTAGAATGCAATTGAGATGATGCGCACAACAACAACAACAACAACATAATAATAATAATAATAATAATAATAATAATAATAATAATAATAACAATAATAATAATAATAATAATACTGATTACTTGAATGTAATTCAAGATGATTAACTTCGATTTTGAAATCACATATGCATCGTAAATTTTTACCATAAAGTACCTCGAAAATAAACAAGCTAATACAAATACACTATGCTTATCCAAAGGAAAGACTGCATATATAGGAAAAAAAATGTCGTAGATATGGGCTATCATCTGGAATTAATAAAGATATATAAAAGAAATACACTCTTATGAAAGTAACTTGAAAGCAGTTAGAAAACCTCTGAAGATAGGATCAAAATTTAGGGGCTTTTATCCACCAAGTAGAAATTCTTTTATCATTTTGCCGACTTTTTTTACGGATGAAAAACTTCAAACTTCATTTCAACCCTTGAGAAAACTTCAGAAAAGAAAGAAGGGCTGATAAAGCCGAGTTAGATTAACTGTTAATTCAGATAGAAAATCATCAAAACTAGATAAATAAGGTCATAAATATAAAAACAAAAACTGAACGACCTAAGATAGAAAGGTTATCATCTTGTTAAGATAGTCCTCGATGCTATGAGAAAGTTAATGACATTCTGGAATCATATAAGTAATGCTCACTAAAATAAAGTGTGCTTTGAACGAGATAGAGCTTCCAAGAAATAAAAGATGTCAGAATAGACGGCCGACTGCATATTTCCCAATGGAGAGCTTCACCTAATAGAAGCAATAGATCAAGGTTTAAGAAAAGTGAACAGAAGGGTAAAGGCTTACTCATAAAGCACAGAGAATTATGCAACAACGTAAATATCTGATACTGGATGTACTCCTTGGTTATGAATAGCTATGGCATTGCTCATAAGATTCTGAAGCCTTTTGTACTGTTACTCTTGCTCGAGGGTACACTCGGGTACGCTATTCTATCTTATTTCTCTTTCCCTTGTTTTGTTAAAGTTTTTATAGTTAAATGGGAAATATTTATTTCAATGTTGTTACTGTTCTTAAAATATTCTATTTTTCCCTGTTTCCTTTCCTCACTAGGCTATTTTCTCTGTTGGAGCCCCTGGGCTTATGGCATCCTACTTTTCTAACTAGGGTTGTAGCTCAGCAAGTAATAATAATAATAATACCATCTTGCTATTCTATCTATTAAAAATTGGAGTTTTGTCTTTACGGGATGGTCTTCTGTAAGCCAGAACCCGTACTAGCATAATGCTAGCTAAATAAAAAAAATAGCACCAAAAGTTTCGTCTAAGCAACAGCTATTTAAAATTCAGAAAATATAGGTAATTTACAAAAAGTATACCGAAAACCTCACAAGAATAGAATATCTAGTATTAAGCAAATTACAGTGAGTAATACCTTCTGCATGGCATCTGTCATCAGATATATGGATAATAACTTCGACAGAAATATTTGAGGAATGAAATGGTTTTGATTAACAGTCATAAAGAAATCAACGGACCATCGCACCCGACTTCTATCTTGAGGCGTCAGTAATCCCAGTTACTGGATCAGCGCCATCCTCACCACCCCGGGCACCACACTCTGGAATTCATTCCTTGCTTTCAATTTATATAACTTTTATAATTACTATTCAATCTTTTTAAGAGACTAGTTAATTATCAGCTCTACTAGCTTATCTTCCCCCAACCCCCCCACTTTTTCCTGCCATCCTATACACTGTCTACACATACATTAATCTGCCCGTCTCTTAGGATTTCGTGAAAAATAAAATATTTCGCTCCTCTATACCAGAATTGGTGTGATGCCATTTCAAAGTTATTATTATCTTGCTTTACAAGTAACCAAGTTTATTGTAGTTGTTGAAAGAACTATTTCTCATTTCCTTTCATTGAGAGAGAGAGAGAGAGAGAGAGAGAGAGAGAGAGAGAGAGAGAGAGAGAGAGAGAGAGAGAGAGAGAGAGAATTCTCCTGTATTCTCCTTTCCACACAAGGAAGATTCTTTACTTCTTTACGCGGTAAAGTTATTCAACCGGCATAAAATGAAATCTAAATTAAAGTCCATATTAAAACCAAACACGATCTCTTATGGCGGAAACAGAGGTAATTTGTCAAATTACATTACGTATGCATTGCACACAATAATCAAAACGGTTATATCAAGATAGATTTCAGTGATCATACGAGTAATATCAGGGAGGAATTTCGAAGTTCTTAAATTATTCAAGGCGGCAGATTACCTTCGGGAATTCCAAGAACCCTGATTAAGGTATGGAAGCGCGAACTGGGACAACACGTGCGAATTGTACTGGAATATATTATGTATCCTAATAGTTCTATGAGGATAAGAGACCAAATGGAATCTGAGGAAAGCCTGATATTGTGCGAGCGAGCCGTTAGGTGATAACTGAGAGCGAGCTGAAGGCAACTAATTTAAACTGAACTTTCTTAAACGAGTTTATGTACAGCGACTTCCGAGGAAAAACAAAACTAAAACATGGTAAAGTTGAACTAACATGAAAACACAGGATGGTCTATCAACTGTGCAGGGAAGAGCGAGTAATAAGACAAAAAATCAAAACCGTTGCAGTGAACGAGCGCGTATGAAACACGTACGGTACAATATGTAGGAAAACGACAACTGCAATAACAGGATCGAAAACAAAAACAGTAGCTAACACAACAATAACTTAGTTAACAAAAGAGCAAGCCTAATGATCATAAAAGCATTAATAAGAGCAGCTGTAACAAATAAACAAAAATACCGTAGCAATTAAACTGTTAGCGAACAGCAATAACATCAGGAGCAGAAACAGCCACACGAGTGTATTAACTATACCAAACCATGAGGTGCATGAAATGAAAACTTTAACAATGATGTCAATAATATATTTACAGATGTTTGCTTAATGTTAATATCAACTAAAATCTTAGCAGATCGTCTGTTCTTTTTCGAACAATAATATTCACAATTGCTCTTTTAGATATTGAAACTTATTGAATCAGGTGCAGTCAATCACTAAGGAGTATTAAGATCAAATGTGAAATCAACCCATTTAGGAAATTTAGGGGGAATCCGACGGTAATTCTTCCCAATTTTACTCTTGTGGTGTTGTTTTGGTACTGTTCTTTTCCTGTCACTGTACTTTCTATTAAATAATCTAAAAGCTCTATCTTCAAAAAACTTATAAAACTTTCATTCAAAACATCATAACGTTACTGGGCAATCATCAGCAGAGAAAGCCTTTCAGTGAGGAAAGAGAGAGACGGAAATGGTAAGCAAAAAAAGGATGGAACAATAACTAAATAGATATTTGCATTGAAAATTATTAATACCAATGGTGGATATTGTTAAAATGAAGCATTGCAGCAGAGGAAAGTGAGAATAAATGGGAAGACAGACTAGCTATTACAATTCTTTGTCAAGAAATACGATCTCTACGCTTTCTTGACTTCAGCAAAATACCGAGGAAATATTAATTTAAAGTCGAAGGAAATCGGATATTTATTGATATCTTCCAATATTTTCTGTTCTTAGTATTCCGTTAGATTTTCCTACAATTTAAGTTAAAACCTTCAAATGCATAAATAATCGTTCCATTCAGATATGAGATCTGATCGTAATTTACAGCCCTCCAGGGTTTTCAGCGTCTATGTGGAAGTCTATTCCATTTTGTTTTATGGCGCTTGGAGACAGAATCCAATCTGGGAAAGAGGGTCACACTGACATTTGAATCTATTGCAGATGGAACATAAACACAGAGATGAGTGATGTGCGAACGTCAATAAAACAGCTTGCAAATGGAACTTAGATTTGCTTTTAATTGCTTCTAGGATGGAGACAAAGAATTCTAGGGAAGACTCTTCTTATTATATGTAAGAGCAGCTATTAGTTAATTTTAAGTAACTAAATCAAGGTACTAAAATTTCCACATACTTGAAATGTAATAATAAAGAAAATTAAAATAAAAGAAAACCTAATGGGATAGGAAAAAATTGAGAATTCAAGAAGTTATATATAATAGTAGCGAAATAAATATTGATTAGCTTCAGTTACCGACCGAGTGAACGAACCACTGTAAAGGAAAGGATATAAAAAAAAAAAACCACCTGCAATTCGGTGGTAAACATAAGTGGGCAAAACCACCAGCTATCTACTTAAGCAATCGCAGAAGTAAAATGTCTGGGTTGATCATAATGCGTTCACATCCTCTAGATTCAGGAAGAAAACGGTATTCTTAACATTTAGACTTCCATAGACTATAAAGAAAAGCCGAAGAAGTTAGGTTTAAGAAATAAAAAAAAACTAAGGTATAAGATATGCTTTAATACTTGATGTCATGCGGATCAATATTACCTGATATTTAGTATTACTGACGACAAAAAAAAAAATAAAAAATGGCAAGAATGAATTATCTATAGTTGAGTGTAGATCAAATTAAAACGCCGTATCAATGTATAACCATTCTAATAATCTATATCAATATTACATTATGAACAAAGTTTATCAACATTCCTTAAGTGATAAACGTGCCTTTGAAAAGAGTAAACGATTCAGGGAAGAACTGATGTTAAAACCTAGAAATGAGTTTAGCACAGGACACTTGGCTAGGACCTTTTTGAAGAAAGATTCTCACACAAACATAGGGGTGGCACCCCAAGGCATGAATATATTTATTAAGAAAACCTACATAAATTTAATTTTCGAAGGACACACTTGTTGACAGAAACCAAGTGCAAAATCCCTCATGAGATGATCGCCATCCATGAAATGAAAAAGGAACTCATCTCCAATGATATCAGTCTAGGAGTTTCTTTCTTATATGCGTAAGTCTGCATAGTCCCACATTATACTGTATGCGCTTTAGCAATGATTTGAAATATGAATTCACATGCAAGTTGAAACTATCAGGAAACAGTCAATGAAAAAGAATTGACGGCGTAGCTAGAACTCTAATGAAGATGAATGGACCTAACAAGACAACACTGATATTGATGTCTGCAGAAGAGGCAGGTGTGCAATCAATTCTTGCCCATTCCACACAGAGGAGACTTTTAGAAGGAACAAGAATACCTAAGAAATGATAGCACTATCCAGTCACGTTAGTTCTAAGCGGCAACGTTCTAAAATGACTATAAAGTTATTATGCCTTTTCCCAGGTATCTGTCGATATGATTACCATCGAGGAATATATGAAAACCAAAGAGGCCGACAAATTATGATTCGCTTGAGAGATAAAAGCAGTCGTTGAATTTCAAATCAAGGAGAGAGAGAGAGAGAGAGAGAGAGAGAGAGAGAGAGAGAGAGAGAGAGAGAGAGAGAGAGAGAGAGAGAGAGAGAGAGAGAGTGTCAAAACTCGCCCATTGATGCTATGCTAAAGGTGTACCAATATGTTTACAAAACTCGGGTTAGGTAACAAGGATAAATCCGATAACTTTGTTACCTTTTCATTTTTATGAGGAAACTGGTGGTCATGAGATTTTAAAAACAAAATCACTACAATTCTCATATCAAAAGTATTAATAATGATAATGAAGTATGGTAATATAATTATCATCATTATTATCACTATCGTAGGATTCTTAATTTCTACAATGATGAATATAATAGTGATGATGGTGATAATGGAAACGATAAGATCTATTATTATTTAAAAAAAAAAATATGTTTCAGTTGTCATCCTCCAAAGAGCCATCCCTTTCTGCGGATAATGGCCAATTTCCTCTTCGAAATTTACGAAATAAGGAAGGCGGGGGGTAACAAAGCCTTTCATCTCAGATATTTCCACTAATTATGATATAAAACATTGTAAATGTTAATCAAAATTTCAGAAAATATGAGGAAGCAATTTGAAAGGACCAAAATTGCACTTTTTCTCGAGACAATACAATGCAATAGCAAGGAATTGTTGTCATAGACAAAGGGAAGGTTCCCAAGCAGACGGCTCCACATAAACAAAGCGTGAGAGAGAGAGAGAGAGAGAGAGAGAGAGAGAGAGAGAGAGAGAGAGAGAGAGAGAGAGAGAGAGATTGAACTTGAAAGATATACAGTAATTAACTATTAATAGCGTTTCGTTAATAACATATTACTTCATAAAGAAACTTTAAATTTAATATCCATTGGCCAAATAAAGAAATCACATTTTCATAGATAATTACACGTGATAGAATTGAAAAATCATCCGTCCACGAATATCGAGTGATTTTTGCACCAACCAACAATGAGTTAATACCAAGTGCGATTACTATAAAAGTAACGCAATAATCAAATAACTGAAAAATAGGAGAAATTTTAAACTTCATTATTTGAACATAGCCAATATCACATAGTGGTTAAATCTAATAATGAGTAAGTAACAATATCCTTAGTCAAATGATCTACTGTGCATTTCTGCTGTGTCAAAGTACCATTCTGATCAATTAGTATGGGAGATATTAAAGAAAAACACTATTTTTTGCCAGAAATGTATAGTAGTTGTAATAATAACAGTAGGAAAAAATCTTCTCGGTAGAGAGATTTTAAAGTACCTTAATTTTTAAATAAATGATATTGAATGTTAATCTCGATAGCCCTATATTGTAAAACGTATCGTTCTACTGAAATGGATTACCTTCTCTCGTTTCAAAATGAAGAGCCTTACTCATTGTATAGTAAAAAAAGGAAAGAAAATAAACAAGCAAATAGAGTATGTAGAACTGCGCAGTTAGCACGCTCATTAATAATAGTCCTTTACATAAAATCCAATTTGTTCAGCTAAATTTATTTAAATCTATAAGAATATTTCAAAGCAGAAACGAATAGTCCGGTATCCTCTAGTGGCTGCAGACATTGTGTCCCATAGAAAGGTCCAGAATATGATGAATATTTTACAGCCTCCATTGACCGTCCTATGGACTACCGCTCCTTAATATTATGAAACAAATGGTCACAATGAATCTGTTATATCATGTCGTTAGGTTACTTCAAGATTTTTCGTCATATCTTTTCTATGGCATATATTTGTCACACGTAAAACAACTGTACAAAAACAGCAGTGCCGCTAAAGGAGAAGTCTCAGAACAAACTCTGCATAATCAAATATCTAAATGCTGACCTAATTCTAGGCAGTATGGTACTATGCAACGAGGGCGTTCAATCACTGTACAACTTTAATGCAATTGTGAAATGCCTTATTTCCTAAGCTATTGTTCTCGTGTTTTAGATTGTACACATTTTACTAGTCTCTCTCAGATGTGACCTTTACCTAAGTCATATGGCGTGCAAAACCAGAAGCAGGTCAAATGAGTTACGTTCCCTGATGAAGCTGAACTGTCCGTTCTTTCAGAAACTGCAATTTGATATCCTCCGCTTGCATTAGATTTCTTAATCAACCCGTAATCGAAAACGTTAAAATATTACTAATGTTTTTTATTACTAATAGTCCCAACCAAGCAATATTATAAGCAGAAGTTACAATATCACATTAACCTGAAAAGCACGCATCCTTATATTGCAATGCTGTTTACAAATCTGTGAAGACATTTAAATACACTTAAAATCAATAACAAATGACTGAACAAGTAGCTGAAATGGCAAGGGGCAAGGAATTATAAAACAAATCAAGAAGGTGTAGTTGATCGTTGTACCGAGCAAGGGAACTCGAATCTTTTTACTACACGTTTACTGAACATAAATATGGAAAACTTATGAAAGAGAGAGATGTGTTAAACCAACAACCTAAAAGAGCTTCAAGGTCAATACCTGAGCGTGTAATTTTGAGTTTTTTTTTTCTTTTTGTAATTACGATACGAAATGTGCACATAACTTAATTTTGTTTCCCTATACACATTAATAGGTACATTAACTGTTATTTTCTAATAAACATTGTAGAATCCAAGGATTGCCGAAAAAAGAAGGTAGATGATAAAAAATAAGAGAACTCGATGTTTCAAACTTGACGAAGACAAGTCCTGTTCAGATTTGGCCAATCTGAATGAAACATCTTTGTCAAGGTGTGCAATCGATGAACATTTCTCTTTATGTTTCCAGGAATGCCTTTGAGTTGCATACCGATAAGATGCATTCTCATTCGGTCGTTATTTCTGTTACCCTCTAAACTAGAATCTAATGGAATTTAGAATGCTCTAACGGATTAGTAGTCCATTTTATTTTGTTTTTCTGTGAATCTAAAACTCAAATGTACCTAGATGCAGTATTTCTACCGGGTTACAGGTAACCAACATTATCTGAGAGAGAGAGAGAGAGAGAGAGAGAGAGAGAGAGAGAGAGAGAGAGAGAGAGAGAGAGAGAGAGAGAGGTATTTCAACTTTAACAAAAGGTAAAAATAAGAAGTTAAAAAATAAGAGAACCCACATACCTAATCTGAAACCCTCAGACCAATTTTACGTTTGTAGCACGTCACGGGGATAAGTCTTCCTAGGTTTGACACCCTTTTACGGAGGAAGAAATACAAGGAATAAGATGAACTGAAAGGAGCAAAGTTAGATTACGATTTGTTTCCCTGATTTCTAATCGAAAGACTCGCTCCTGTTTAAAGGTTTAAAGACCGCTCATGAGTGGCAGAGGCAAGGGATAGTGAGATTGCCCTATCAAGCAGGACAATGCCCTAGCCTAGAGACGGACCATATATACATATGACCAGCGACCAAGCCTGCTCTACACCCTAGCTAGGACCTAAGAGGGCCAGGCAATGGCTGCTGATGACTCAGGAGATAGACCTATAGGCTCCCCCAAAGCCCCCTTCCTTAGCTCACAAGGATGGTGATATTGCAGCGATCAAAGGTACTAACGAGTTTGATGGGACTCGAACTCCAGTCTGGTGTTCACCAGTCAGGGACTTCACCACATCGGCCACCACAACCGTAAAGTGAAAATGAAAAACATGTGATTAAAAATACCAAAGGAACTTAACTTACTTATATCTCAGGTCAAAATTTTTAGAAGGAACCATTATTTCAAGGAGCTCCTAGGATCGGACAGAGTTGATTCTGAGAAAAGATGTAAAACAAATAAAAGGATACCCTTATACGACCCCTTCACCAGAATAACTGAAATCTCGGAACCTCATTGTCATCTAAATTACATATGGAACATAAAAAATTCGAAAGGTCTCCGGGACCGAACACAGAAAAAAAGAACCCTAATGGAATTAGAGCATTATTCCGGAAAACTGGAGACATAATTTGGAAAGAATGGTAAAACCGAAGATGAAAAGCGTCGCAAACAGTCTCCTTCATTGAATCTTTCTCCGAAAACATCCTCTTCTGATTTGGTCAAATATGATATATGGTTCTAATTCCATGATTATTACACGAACACACATAAAGAATTCCATCACATCAACGAGAAAGTTCCAAAAGATCAATCGAGACAATTATTAAGTGCCCTTGATTTATAATAACCAACACTATTCTCATTATTATTATTATTATTATTATTATTACTAAATGCTAAGCTACAACCATAGTTGGAAAAGCAGGATGCCATAAGCCCAGGGGCCCCAACAGGGAAAATAGCCCAGTGAGGAAAGGAAACAACAACAAATAGAATATTTTAAGAATAGTGACAACATTAGAATAAATATTTCCTATATAAAGTAAAAAAACTTTATCAAAACAAGAGGAAGTGAAACTAGATAGAACAGTGTGCTCGAGTGTACCCTCAAGCAAGAAAACTCTAACCCAAGACAGTGGAAGACCATGGTACAGGGCTATGGCACTACCCAAGACTAGAGAACATTGGTTTGATTTTGGAGTGTCCTTCTCCTAGAAGAGCTGCTTACCATAGCTAAAGAGTCTCTTCTACCCACTAAAAAGAGATTTATAACTACTTATGACCTGGAAACCAGAAGATCAAATTTAATGATTTTTAAGTTAATTAATCTATTCTTACACCAGATAAGAAACTTTAAAATGATTACACTTATTCTTAAAAAGAAATATCTAATTAGATAAATAAACTGATGTCAACACATTTTAGTAAATTTCTAAAAATAGATAAGAATTATATAAACTATTTTTATGAAATAAAGAGAAGGGTTAACCTGAACCAATTATGAACCAGAGCCTCCATGGGGAGTTGCAACCAAAATACATAAAAAATAACCTTTCTCTACAACCTTTTCGGTGTTGTGCAAGTGCTTACTTAATTGCGCCGAGAAAATTAAACATTGATCTCATGGGGTTACCTGAATTGCAAACTTCAAAATATAGATGCATTCTTTACCGGAGGAAAATTAATTTGCTTTACTTAATGGACTGTCTTCCATTCTCAGGAGAACTGACCTTACCCATCACAGAGATCTATGAAATGAGAGGAAAAGACAGAATACTGTTAAGGGCAATCTTTACTGAGCTTAACTTCACGTTATTGATTGATTGAATTTGAGTTTTCTGGCATCCTGACATTGAAGGTCATTGACGCCGATAACATTTGTTATAAATGAAGAATAAAAATAAAATTCAATTAAAAGCCATAAAAGCGAAAATGTCCCTTTCAAAGCTTTCAAAAGACCTGCTTCTGAGATAAATCTAAAAACGCCGCTAATACTGTACAGTATTTACACACCATACCCATTAACTTCACGTAGCAATTCTACACTGCTTGTTCGGTCTTGGCTCAGTATTGACAGTCTTTGATCATCGCTTTCCTCTCTTCATAAAGCAATTTATTTTTTCTTAGTATACCTTTCACGACATTTGAAAAACCCAAACTTAGCAATTCTGTTAAGAAAATATTTAATAGCTTAATTCCGTCTTCATCGGCCTTATTTACCTTTAACCCAGCACAATCCCTACCATGTTCTGGAAATTTAATTTCCCACTTTAAATTTTACCGTTATTGTAAAGATATTTTAACTTTTTGTCTTTTGGGCAATTCATTCTGCCTCATCGACTCAGTGCTAGACTTTCAGTCTTGCTCGGTACATTACCTATAGAGTACAGCCTACAGAGATACTCGGTCATAAGATTGAAATGGTGTTTACATGAAATCACGGTTTATTCAACTAAAGAAAATTGTGCCACAGTTATTATTATGGCCTTCTCCTAAAGAACTGTACCTTTTCTAAATCTCTTGGGCCCCTTTCCTCCCCTGGTTTAGAAGGAGGGCAGAACTGACGTCACCTCAAACATCTCTGCCGCCTATAAGGAACCCTGTTAAAAATTTGCCGCAAAATAAAAGGTAAAAATCCTGGAATAAATGTTGCCAGGCATTTATCGTTTTAAAACCAGATATATTGACGTAAAGGAGTGATATTACGATCACCAACCCGTAAAAGATAATAACAAAGTAGGTCAAATTACGGTCTCCTGTATTTTACTGAAATACCGCTGAGGACAGTATATTTTTACGGGAGAATTTCGGATTAAGATTACGGTTTTTTTTTAACAGTGAAGCTATAAAGTGAATCCTCGGAACCTATGGAAAATCTCAGGTCATTACTTTGGCACAAATATCATAATGTTGATTACTAATACCAATTTTTTCCGTTTTTTTTTTGTTTTGTTATTTTTCTTTAATATCGTTATTAGTTTTCTCTTACATCTATTCGTATGTAAGCATTAATACAACTTTCTTCCCCAGTCCAAATGTTTCAGAAAGGATTTTTACTCTCTCGTTCTATATTTTGATACACTAATAACAGATATTTATAAATCGCCTCTCTCTTAAAACAAAAATTTCCAGAGCATCACTTTTATGATTACGTAATGATTTTCAGGGTAATCAAAGTGAATCTAAGCAATCTATTTAAATGAGATATACACATCCAATTCATAACTCGTTTTTACCTTCTGAGCTTTTTAGAGAATATCCATTAGCAATTAACTTCTCGTATCTATTTATATATTTAGTAGATAAATATCAGTAAAACTGTAAGAAAATAAATGGCACCATTGATCGCATCAAGTACAACACGTATTTTTTTTTCATAGAAATTATTCTAATTATAAATGAAGCGAATCAGGGGAAGCTCTTCCTGTTGTTTCTCTTGAATCTTTGCTGGAAGGTTCCAGATATAATCCAGAAAAAATATGAATCTCTTACGTTTATTGACCTGACGTCTAAAATGGTAAAGTCGAAGTTTCCGACTCACTTTTATTCCTGACATTATTCTGAATTTGAAAATATTTATTTTTCTTCATACATAACAACAAGAACATCAAATGCAGACACTTTTATTCCACTGCTGGACAAAGGCCTCAGACATGTTTTTATTCATGGCTGGTGTTTGGCCAGTTTTCATCACCACGCTAGCCACTGCGAGTTAGTGATGGTGGGACTTTAGTCTGATCACCCACAGCAAACCAATCTAGTATGGGTGGCCCTGATTAGTACAGCTTTGCTGATCATGGCGATACATAAATCCTTTCATCGCGTTAAGGTATCCCCACTAAGATATATATATATATATATATATATATATATATATATATATATATATATATATATATATATATATATATATATATATACAGTGGAACCTCTACACACGAACGTATCTACATCCGAATTTTCCAACATCCGAAGTAAAATTCGAGCAAATTTTTGACTCTACACCCGAATTTTATTTCGACACACGAAGTAAACATTACGCCATTGAGCGTCGAGTGCTCAGTTCTCTATTCTTGTGTGTATCGTGTGGTTGTCCTCTGTTTGGTCTGTTATTAACAGTGCTTATTTTCTTCCTTTTCTCACATTTCCTTTTTGATTTTACCTATAATCATGGTGCCTAAGAAGCTAAGTTTCAGTACAGGAAGAAGGCAATTCTTTCATT
>NC_090768.1:45161081-45176081 GCF_036898095.1 Palaemon carinicauda
CTCTTGATACGGGTAGAAGTGACTCTTTACCTATGGTAGGCAACTCTTCTGGGAGAAGGATACAAACCATTGTTCTCTAGTCTTGGGTAGTGCCATAGCTTCTGTACCATGGTCTCCCACTGTCTTAGGTTAAAGTTCTCTTGCATGAGGGTACACTCATGCACACTATTCTGTTTCCTTATTTTCTTTCCTCGCTGGGCTATTTTCCCTGTTGGAGCCCTTGGTCTTATATCCTGCTTTTCCAAATAGGGTTGTAGTTTAGCTAATAATAATGATGATGACAATAATAATAATGATGATGATAATAATAATAATAATAATAATAATAATAATAATAATAATATTAATAAAGACGTATGGTAAAAATAATATATATATATACAGTATATATATATATATATATATAATATATTTATATATATATATATATTTATATATATATATATATATATATATATATATATATATATATATATATATATATATATATATATATATATAATATATATATATATATATATATATATATATATATATATATAGGCATGGGAGGAGATGATGATTTATATGTACTGTATATATACAGTGTGTGTGTGTGCACATATACATACATAATACCGTGTCCAATGTCCGATGGACTGCGGTAAGGGTAGAATAAAATAATTCTCATCTATCATCATTTATCATTGTGAAGGTACACATTAAAGGGCAAAGGCGGACCTGAAAAGCTCCCTGGCCCACAATGGAAACCAAAGTACCGAATAACTCTGACCAAGAACTTCTTAAATTGCACCCACCAAAGGCAAACCATTACAAAGATATTGCCGCTATATTTTCCAGAAGTTTTATATTAACTTTTCGTTCCCCACCAACTAGGTATTTAAACTAATGTTAGAATCGAAGGATACAAAATGACGAAAACTTATTTACGTGAATGCATTTGAAAATGAAATCAATATTTCAGATGTCATCAACATTATTCGGATACTCGAACTTCAACAATAGACTTTCGCACACATGGAATGGATTTGAAAGGAATAATACACAATACAGCAGACATAATAAGAAACTGATAGTAACCCAGATGCACATGGCAACGAATCCCAATAGCTCACTACACAACGGCTTGCTGGATAAATGCTCATTTCTAATATCAGATTTCTACCGCAACACATGACACGATAATGTCGTATTCCAATTATAAACTCCGATTTCTAATAGATCACTGGGAAAATGTTTTTATTTGATTGTTGTGAGCTGATAAAGAAATTATTCTATTTCTCTTCCATGTGAACTATTTGATAGAAAATGTTGCATCGGGAAGTATGTAAAAAGTCGGTACTTTTTCTTTCTTAGTGCCATTTAATTTCTCTGTGTATTGCCCACACCTTTAATATTTACGTGATTTGGGTCGTCTTCTTTATAAGCATCGCAGACAAGGTACCTCTATAAACATTAATAATCAAATGTTGAAATATTTATATAGCATTTCTAAGTAGCCCAAAAATTTTATATAAAAAATATGCGTTAATTTCAGTTTAATATCAAGCGAAACCTCACAGAATAAAATCTGAGAACAAGACACAAAATCGATTAGCGATTGGCTAAGTGCCGAAGTGTTAGTGGGAAGGAATGTCCTTCCGATTTATTGTTCTGGCCCGGCGAGTTGTTAATTAAACTGAATTTTTTTTCCCTTTTTTTTTTTGGGGGGGGGGGAGGGGGGAAGCCAGCAGGAAGCCGTGAATCAAACTGTAAGAATCATCAAAGGAATAAAACTTTATTCACTTTAAATTCCTAATTTTCAAAAATAATTTGATTAACTTTTTATATCGAGACCAACAGATCGGGTGTCATAAGGAAAAATTAGAAGAAAAAAAAAAGATAAAAAGGAATCTAACAGATAACTTTGCCTCTTTGAATGAGAAGGGCACTGGGTATACTTTTCTTTCAAGGTAAGAGCACAAGTTTAGTCTTTTGGATTATGATATATGTCATAGTTAAATTTTTAGGAATCAAAAGTAAAACCATAACATTCTTTGGACGTAAAATTTTCGTAAGACTTTCTTTCCCTTGACGGCGGAACGGATAATCCACTGTCACTTCTTTATTCAAATCCAATTAACATGGATTTGAATTCTAAACTTAGAAGACGCATTAAGCATATAAAATTCCCGTTGGTTGTTAAGTTACTCTCAAGGTCAAATGAATTCGATAGCAAGAGGTATTTAGGGTTTGATAAAACAAAGTATAAAAAGTTATGATAAATTCAACGATAAGGCAGAAAAATACATTGTGAATACCTGTTAACTACTTGGTGCAGGAAATGATCCTTAAAAAGACGATAAGGGTTAAAAAAAAAGAAAAAAAAATTAGAGCCGTTACTAATTAAGGATTGTTATTGCAATAAGCGTTAAGCGATACATACCGGGATTTGGAAGTGCTACTGCATTTAGTGAAGGGCGTTTGACCCCCAAAAAGGAGAAAATGGACCGTATTTGTCAGAAAAGCCTCTTCCCCGAGGATAAAGGCAACCATTTTTTCCTACCCGTTGGATACCGGATAGGAGAATAATGGCATTCTTGTCTCTCACCATGTAATGAAAGTCACTAATTAGCCTAGCTTTAGATAATATGATTTTATGTCTGTGTGGTTTGTATCTAAGTGGTTTTGTAACACTTCGAAGATTGGTAGGGTATAATAGTGTCTCCCAGGTGAAAATAGAACTGTTATATTCTAAGAATGGAACATATTGGATGAATATAATTCGTTGTAAAATATATTCCTAATGATAAAACACGAAGTTACTAGAATTAAAAATACCTCAAAGTTAGATTCACATAACATTTGAATAATCTCATAACAAATGTCTAAGTCAACAACCATTGGCGTCACATGGTTTGATAACAACAAACATTGCAGTAAAAGGTTCCTAAAAGCTCCACAAACCCATTACGATCAAAGTTTTCTCAAAGTCTTGCATATGTACTTTTTTTATAACACGAAAAAGTGAAGGAAAGAAAGGAAAAATGTAGATCTTTTTGGCCTGAAAATGAAAGAAGATAAAACTTCGAAAGCGATGTTTACATCCCTCGAAAAGAGAAAGATGAAACCTGACAACCTAATTCAAATATCAAGAAAATGAGAAGAGGATTACACCAAAGAATGAAAAAAAGCTACAGAATGAAGACTAAATGAATTATACTCAAGACATTTAAATGTAAGAAAGTTTTCAAGGGCGTGAGTTCGTGTGTACGGTTTTATTCAAACTATAGAAACCTTAAAGGTTTGTTAGTTTATACATCTAGAGCCTGGGGAACCAGTTAAATATAAGTTTTTCAGCTTTATTAATGGTGTTCTTGGTTACACCCACTGGTCATTTGTCTCCCAGGGAAAAATCTCACTTGAATAATGGGCATTTAAGTCCGTTAATCTTAACGGTATCAGGGTATCGAACTTTGGGGCTATATATAGAGTGTAATTGACCGTTCTAAATGTCCTCTCGCAGGAAAATTGGAACACAAGGCTTAATTCGTATAAGTTATTGTTATGGTACAATTTCGTCATTTGTATTTGATCATTCCATCCCCTTTAATTTGACATCACAATTGTTTATTTGGTATTGGAATGTATAAAGGAAGAATATCATCGAATTAGAAAGACGTCTGAGACTATAGGGAATTTAATTATACGTGTAAATTATTTTCCTTTAAATGACTTCTTTATGAAAACATTATCATTTGTTACCATAACTCTAATTACCTGTTTCAACACACATTGGTAAATGGTTTTTAATTAACAAAACGTTTTAATTGATTTCCAAACACGGAGACAGACGTGAACCAAATTACTAAGAATAACCATCGTCCATAGCAAAGTGATCAACCCAAAAATACACGTATTTAATCTGAAATCCGTCGCTAAAAGTCACAAGGCAATACACTTCCTCGTTCATTTTCCAAATGATTTTTTGGTGTGTGAGGCCTGAAAGAGAGATACCAGCTTCAGAAGAGAGAAGAAAAAGTTTTATCGTTCCAAAAAGGGAAAGCCAGGAAAGTAAAGTTCTATCCTGGTTTTGTATTTTCTACCTGATGTATTTCGAAATGAGACCTTATTGTCAAATGTTAAATTTAACAAGAGTAAATTGGTAAACTATAGTTCACGTTCACGTGTTATCCCTCAAATCCTTTCTCTTTTTCACTCTTATTCTTCTTTAATGAAAAACAAAGCCCCGTTTCCATTAGCACTCCTTAAGAATTGTGTAAAAAACCGCGTATCAAACTTCAAGAACTCAAAATCATGAGAGACATTATTAACTAAATAAAAATAAAATATCCTCCCATCACTTTTATCCTTCGCCAACCCGAGGGTCTATAAATTGCTTTTCTATGTCAATAGGATTAATGTCCTTGAAGAACGGAAGAAGACACATCCCTGTCCTTTCCTTCGCACCATTTCCCGAAACGAGAGCTCGTTATTTTAAGACATTTTCTCACTCGAGTGCCCATGAAGGAAATTATAATTTTTTCTTTTATTATACCACAGAAAAGATTCGAAGATTCCATTTCTATATACTGTTTGGAAGAAGTGTTTCATCTTTGCAACAACAACAAATAATATTGAAGTAACGTCCACTGTAATATGACCCTAAGAACCATGGATCTTTCTCATATCTTTGATATGCGTTTCATTCTAAGGTCTTGAAACCGAAATATGACCAACATCTGCTTTTTTCCTCAGATTGACGTCCCATATTCCTTCTTCGGCTGGAAGAGTATATGGTTTAATGTTATCGTAAGATGTTGTTTTGTTTTATTTTTGCATGGCAGAATTTCATATTAAACATAAACCATTGCATAACTTATTTATGCAAAATAAAATGCAGTGACGTCTTAAAGGTATTTTACATTGAAACATTCAGGAATACCAAGCTTCATCTACCATGCAATATCGGTTATTCAAAACTAGATGCAATACTGTTCTCCAGACTGCTGCATGTAAATCACGAAACGTCTAGTTTGTTAATCACGAGTTGTGGAAAAAAATCGTTCTTTAAATGCAATTTTTTACTTGATCCTACGCTTTACTTGTTTTTATTATATTGCTAAAAGAACAATAAAGATATTATTGGTTTTCCCGAATTTTATGTAACAGTATCGTTTAACGAGAATCTCTTCAAAATCATCGAACTTCCAAAGTACAAAGTATAGATATAAATACTGCTGTTAGATTCTCGGTAAAGTTTTATTATACTGAAGACTATTTCCTGAACTCGTCTCGAGATTATCAAAAGGAGCTTACTTGGAAAATCTTTTTCATAAGATCTTCGATTTCTCGTTACTCTAGATTAACAAACATTTAGTTTCATTCTATTCCAAAATAACAATTTGTTTTATAGACATCATTTACAAGCAACAAACACCGTTTTAGAAAGCATGTGTAAAATGGAAAACCAAACTATAGTCTAAAAACAGTCAATATAACTTTGTCCCCTAGCCAGCAAGCTATACCCCCCCCCCCTCTCTCTCTCTCTCTCTCTCTCTCTCTCTCTCTCTCTCTCTCTCTCTCTCTCTCTCTCTCTCTCTCGTTTACGGACTCGGAACGAAAAAAAGTTATGTTGATAAATGGCAAAAGAAACAACAATAATAAAAAGAGGCCAACGAAATGAAACATGTAATCGGAGATCGATATTGGCTTCCCAACGGTCACAAATAAAAGTAAATGAAGATTCTGGAAACTTGCCGGACGTTTTCATCTCTCTTAGGTTTCATAAATCTTCTTGGAACCGTTAAGGGAGGAGCTTTCGTCTCAGACGTTAAATGAGGTGAATAAATTCAACTGGTGTGCTGAATTGTCGGAGAGAATGACTCCCATGAGAGGCCATAATTAATAAAAAAAAATACGATTGTCTGAGTTTTGATCACTCGTTTTTTTCGACTGAAATAAGATATTGTGTTGATGAGTTCTCACATTTTCCATATAGGATTTATATGTAAATTACTGCAATACTCAGTTGTGCAGAACTGGAACATTTTCAAAGTTTCAATATTTTCGAATGAAAATTATATAAAACCATTAAAATTTCCATGGCCAAATACTTTTCCACCATAAACCGATGTTCTACTAATAGATATTCAACAACGCAAGGAATCGTACAGTACAATGACCCCTATGAAAGTGGGTGCAGCGCTGTCTGTGTATCTGACGTAGTACACAGTTTAGGCATTACTTTAGGGTCTTTCCACTCGCTTTTTAGCCTTTTACTATACCTCTGTTCCCATTTTCTTTCTTCCATCCTGATGTCTAACATCTTTTAACTTTTACTTCATAGTGAAACTGCGACCCCACCCCCACTTTCCATCTGGGTGCTGAATGACTTCACAGGCCATGGTGCCCGGTCATATAGCCCAAATTCATACATCCAATCCAATAATGTGTAATCAGAATAAAACTCTACTAACAATTATCATGGCATTGATAATAATGGTCTATATGCTGTAAACAGTATCCACTAAAAGCAAATTAATTTTGATTGGTAACGTCTCTGCCTGGTGTCTGCCAGTCGGGGGTTCGAGTCCCGCTCAGACTCGCTTGTGCCATTATTGTCTGCAACCTTACCATCCTTGTGAGCTAAGGTTGGGGGTTTTGGGGGAGCCTATAGGTCTATCTGCCGAGTCATCAGCAGCCACTGCCTGGCCCTCCCTGGTCCTAGCTTGGGTGAAGAGGAGGCTTGGGCGCTGATCATATAATATATGGTCAGTCTCTAGGGCATTGTCCTGATGATTGCTAGGGCAATGTCACTGTCCCTTGCCTCTGCCATTCAAGAGCGACCTTTAAACCTTTAAACCTTAGGTATCTCCTTACATAATTTACGTGAAGTTGCCCTGTCCTCAAGTAAACATCTAGCATTCTACTCATTAAAATAAATAATCAAAAGCAATGGAAGAAATTGTGGAATCATTCAACCTCCCTTTCCCTTCAACTCCCATTTGCTGACTTACTGTGCAATTAAACTTCACTTCTTGTTACTTTGTCCGTGTGATTAGCTTACCATACTAATGTAGTAAAGTTTTTATATTGACATGCAGTAAGGGAGATATACATAAACCCAATTATACCCAATACAAGGCTAACGAGATGTAATTTTCCAAAGTGGCCCAGGTCCGAATGAAGAAAAGGATAGTAAGAAAAGCGGTTCTAGTCAGATAATTTGATTTTGGAAATCTTTTTGTCCAACTCCTCTCTGTAAATCAATATTTCCCTAAAACAATACATAATTTTATAAACCAAATTAAAAATCAAATTAAAATTTTCTGAAACAGTATTCCTTGACGTCTTTAAGTCTCGAGTCATTTTCCAACCTAAACAAACAGCTACACATTTATGTGACATGATTTTTTCTAATGTCCAGTATCATTTAAATATATATATTTGTTAATTTTCCGTATCATGGCATCACGAGCCTACATCAACAAGATACTTTAAACAGTCGAAAAGAACTGAATCTCTGCATTTAATAGCTTTGTGAATTATGTATGTGTGTATAAATATGTGTGTATATATATATATATATATATATATATATATATATATATATATATATATATATATATATATATATATATGTGTGTGTGTGTGTGTGTGTGTTTGTGTGTGTGTGTGTGTGTGTGTTTGTGTGTGTGAGTATATATGTATAAACAGAAAAGCTTGCGTTTTTTAAGAGAAATAAGGTGTTAAAACAATATAACAATATAAACAGTAACTTTATAAAAGCTGTTGGTGATAACACACGCAGGAGCACATATAAAACCATTTCAAGTTTCCTGGTGATTTTGAAGATTTCAAGAGTTACCACGAAACATCTCAAACTTTTGTAAGAACTTGGAGCAAAATTGGGCAAGAACCTCTATATTGCCAGACCTGGTGTTATCAACCTCGCTAGGCAAGGGAGACTATAAATAGTTTGATACGACTGATTGAAAACCTCAAAATTTCAAGTCATATATTAACTGTATATGCTCTTTTCTATTTTAAATAAAATGTTAATATGGTCAATACTCAGATATTCATGATACGTCTGGAGCCACAAGTCCAGATCTATACAATTGCTTTTATATGGAAAGGCAACAGTGCAGATATCTAAATATAGTTAGCCAAGATCTAAGGGAAAAAAATCCATTATCATGAAGCGAGTGTATAATAATAACTGTCATCGTTTGTTGCCTTCCTTTGATGTTGTCCTTTCCTAAACCTTCCCATGAAATATGATTTTATCTAATCCTTGGAAGTAGATCCCCATTTTCCAGAAACTCACCTTAACTCAAGAGTGCTTTCTTAAAAGATTTCAGCCATTGACTCATCCTATTGCCTTCATTATCAGAGATCAGGCGTCTCAGTCGAGCCCATGATCTGAGTTGTTGGAGAGAATTCCGGTCTGTTAACACACTCTTCTAAAAGTCCACTGCCAGCTTGGTCTTTTCGGGTTTTTTTTTTCAAAATGGTCGTCGTGTGGAAATTTTTACTTGATCCTACGCTTTACTTGCTTTTATTGTATTGCTAAAAGAATAATAAATAGTGTTGAAAATTTCGATGTTGTATTTTTGAAATTATAGAAATAATTTGAAAGACTCAATCAGGAAAAACATAGAAGCAAGAATTATTTGACTATAATAATATAATTTCACAATGTGTACGGTTATAACAACATAGTTAAAAGGATGATTCAGAATTGTTCAATTTGATGTTATATCGTTTATGTTTTCAGGGAGGAAAAGCCAAAGAATAATGTGTCAGGGAAAAAGAACTAGAAAAAGAAATAATTAGGCCTTAATAATTGACCGTTTAACAACGTATGTATACACTCAGATGATGAATACTCAGAGAAATTACAATTGTCTCACCATCATCTAGGGTATGGTGATAAAAAAGTTTTAAATGTATTAAATCTTATTGATAGTATAATCCTAGATGACAAGGGAAACACGAATATCCATAGGAAATATAAAGAAGAAAAATTCGTTATTAACTGTCTCTTGGGAGATATTTCTGTCGAGGTTTCCACTCTAAGCAGTTTTTCGTTGCTCTAGATCTTCCAGATGTCAAGAGACTCTTATGAAAAGGACGCAGAGAAAGAGAGAGAGAGAGAGAGAGAGAGAGAGAGAGAGAGAGAGAGAGAGAGAGAGAGAGAGAGAGAGAGATATTCTCCTTTTTAAAATTTTTATTACACGTAAAATAATATGCTATATATATATATATATATATATATATATATATATATATATATATATATATATATATATATACACATAAATATATATGTATACATATATATATATATATATATATATATATATATATACATATATATATATATATATATATATATGTATTATAAATATAAGTATATATATATATATATATATATATATATATATATATATATATATATATATATATATATATATATATTTATAAATATATATACATATATTTATAATACATATATATATATATATATATATATATATATATATATATATATATATATATATATATACACACACATACATACATTAAGGGTTTCCCCCTCCCCAGGGAAAAAGAAGAAATCAATATAACAACTCTTAGGTATGAACTACCAGTATTGTCTCTCCTTTACTTCACTTTCTTTGTCCGCACTCTTACGCTTCCAGTGTTTTTCTTTACCAATGCCTTTATTGCAATCAAACTAACCCTTTCTAGATCTTCCTCCCTTCCTGCCTTTCCTTCTCTTCCAATGATGAAACCACCTACGTCTCCAAATTTCTCCTAAAGTTAATTCTCCTTGCACAACCATTTCATTTCAAGAGCTGCTATATATTTTCGTTAAATTATATTCAACATCCACTTGTGTCATAAGTTCATAGATGCATGATTTTACTCATACCTTTTTCTTCCCAAGATGAGGCTCGTTGTTCGCTTTATATTTATATATTTAAGACGCATTTTCAAATAGCGAAAATGTAAGAGAAAGAGAGACAGTATAGTTTAGCTGATCTGATTTCTCAGTAAACATCAATATTTACCCTCAAATAACTATTGGTGGTGTTTACTTAGTTTTCGAGGTCCCGTAATAGTGGATAATTGATGTCAAACAAGAAATGGGAATCCGGTTGGTATAAGTACATAATTCGTTTTACTACTGCACCTTGATTAAAATCTATTCTATGTCACAACCAATGTACCTCTATATGCATTTGATATTTTTTATTATTTTAATACCCCCAAATACAAGTCTAAAATGATCATACAAGCCGACTTTTGTATGCTCTTTTATCTTTCCTACAGCACATGTTCTTGTTTTTTTTTTTTTATTCATACTGTTCGTTCTTGTTCCTACTTAAACGCTGACGGCTAGCCCATAAAATGAAAATTCGTACCGTAATGTATCATTCATGAACATTGATTTTCGTAAGGAACTGTTAGATTACAACAAGTATATATATATATATATATATATATATATATATATATATATATATATATATATATATATATATATATATATATATATATATATATATATATGGTGTAATCTAACGGTTCCTTATAAATATCAATGTTCATGAAAGCAAAATTAACACAAATAAACTAAGTTTCAGTTGAAAAGATAGGGGTGGCGGGAACATTTCGCTGCAATATGCAGATGTAAAATAACATCTTTGACAGTCCTTATTCTCTATTTGCATATTGTATATAAAGATAACTATGCAAGTCACCTCCATCTTTCGACATTAATCAATGAACTAGATTGAAGTAGAATCAGTCGAAATATATGGTATCTCTATCTTGCAATGTCATTCATATATATGTATATATATATATATATATATATATATATATATATATATATATATATATATATACATATATATATATACATATATATATATATATATATATATATATATATACATATATATATACATATATATATATATATATATATATATATATATATGTATGTACATATACATACATACATACATGTTAGTATATACATATTTACAGAAACACATCGGAGGGAATGAAATCACCGCATAAGAACCTCCTTTCAAAGACTTGTAAATGACCGATCTCTCATGGAGTGCAAGGCTTAGAGGAGCAAAAAAGGAGTTGATATTAAATACTTGATACATACAAAATGACAAGGGAATGTTTCAATGGTTGGGAATTATGAAATCTTATGCAAACCACAAAAGATTACAAGTGTCTATTTAAAAGGTACAGTATTTATTACTTCAGCATTTGCTTCAGCTCGTACTTCAAAGTGATAGCGAGATTCGAAAGTGAAAAATAACTCTCTGTAATAGGGATCATTAAAAATACAGCAATAATGCTTGTAGGATTCTACTTTTCACATTAAAGTTGCAGCTTGGGTTAATTCATAAAATAAATTTGCAACCATAATACCCAAGAGTGACAGATGGATCAGATAGACGCTTAAAAAATTAAAACTGTGAAAAAATTGACCTCTTAATGTCTGGTACAATTACCAACAGCAGATCACTTTCCGCACTAAGATCAAAACATTGGCCAGAATTAAACTGAACTATTTAGCATCGTTTTACAATGCTTAAGTGTCAAAACATAAAATGCAGAGGTTGTTAAAATCAAAGATTATTCCAATTATTAACAGGACTACTAGTAAACTTGAAATGCTTAAAATTGGGAAAATTAAACACAAAGCTTTTATCCTTCAAGCATAAATTACTTACAGAGACTTGATATAAATTAAAAGTCTATAGTACTACAATAACTGTGACTCAACGTGACAAATAACACTAAAATTATAAATCTATATAAATGACGAAATAGAGATACTGTATAGTAAAAGGAAAAATTAGACGCGCTATGAAAATATAAAAAATACACATTATCATAAAAATGGCAAATAGAGGAGGAATCACAAACCTTTGCAAATGGCACGCATGAATGGATAGATACAACTAAATAACTATTAGAATATTATGACGAACTCTACCGAATGAAACTGCTTGCAGTAAGGCATATATCATAACGGGAAATAAATGACCCAAAAAAGTTTCAACAACTTGGAACGAGTACATAAACTGATGAATGGATAGAGACAGATATAGAGAGGGGAGAGAAATGAAAACTTATGATCAATGTAATTTATGGGGATTTGCTACAAACTGGGTAACAAATTGAATAGAGGTAATTGCGTGTTGCAAAAGGTAAATTACTATTACACAAAGGAATAACGGAACAGAGGCGGAAAAGGTGGGGGAGGGAGAGGAAGAAAAAAATTAAAACTAAAAAAAAATATTCGGGTGTACTTCTAATTAAATACTATGAACAACAGATACCGGATTACGTCTACAAAATCTGAATTAATCTCATTAAAGTAATTATGAGAGAGAGAGAGAGAGAGAGAGAGAGAGAGAGAGAGAGAGAGAGAGAGAGAGAGAGAGAGAGAGAGAGAGAGAGAGAGAGAGAGAGAGAGAGAGATTATGTAAAATCCACCACACTGATAAATATAAGTATTCTACACTAGAATCTTTATATCAGCAAATATTGTGTAGTATACATAACATAACAGCAATATTAAGGAAAACCGCTATTCAATGTACAAACATTATTACTGATCGAAACCTAAATTGTGACTCAATGTAAATGAGTAAATCACGATATATTGCATTTTAAAGGTATTCTAACTACGATGAATTCCAATAAATATTTAATCATTTATTGAACCAAAAATCAAGAATCTCAGTGAAACCCCCATTCAAAAATCCAATTTCTAATTATATAGGTCATACGATCTCAAAACCTTCAATGCAAGGACACAAGTGGAAAACTGACAATCGGTACATGCTTCATAATTTGACATCCTAATTTTCATGACTCGGCTTCCTAAGATATTACATATTCAAATTCCTAAATTACTTGATATTAAAAATTCTGGATGACCCAGAGATTAGAACGGACAAGGAAACTCCCACAAATTTCGAAGGCCTCTCCTAGGCCTCACAGGATGGGGTTGTTGGCTGCCAATGTTTATTACCAAAACCTAACCGTCAGGGAAGAATTAACACCCCGTGTAGCCTCCAGGGAGCGTGAGATAGATGTGCTTCCGAAACACCGTATCGAAATCAGTGTGGTGGAAAAACAATTATAAGTTTGAGTGCACTGTTGTGTTGAAGTTATTCTTCCTATACGCTGAAAAAAAAAAAAGAAAAAAAAAGAAGAAGAAAGAGAATACTAACCTAAGCTAAAAGGGAGAAAAAAGTTATCGAAAACTATAGACATGAAGGAAATGTTGAAGAATTGTAGAAAACTCTCGACCCAAACCAATTGAAGAGAAACAATTGTATAAAACTTATAGACCAACATGAAAAAAAAATCAAGAGCAAGACGATAAGTATAATCTAAGAACGATTTTAGATAAAAGAATAATCTCTGTACAAGGGCCAGTCTTTTAAATCCTGTAAATAACCGAAGATAGGTTACAGGGCTTAATAGTTGAAAAAAGTCCATAGACAAATTGAAGTTTCCCTCAACAATTTGGATCGAAAGTTGGGAAAACAAGGCGATAAAAATTTTCACTGCTTATAATCTTGTACAAATGCATACAGAATTATAAGTGTCAGGAGAATCGGTACCCTTTTTCAATATTTGTATCAGCTTATACTTCATGGAGAGACTTTAGCAATTCTGAAGTAAAACAAATATACACTTTCATAACAAAGTCCTTTAATGATGCATTGGTTGTCGTTTTCCTTCAGTGTTTAGATGGCAAAGATGCGACAAATACCACATATATCTAATTTGTTTGAAAAAAAAAATCACATGAATAATAAAATAATATCTAAATTATCACGTTTAATCTGAATGCCTAGCGGTTGAGTTCTTATACTTAAACATGGTTAATACAACGAGTACTCAGAGATAGACTTGAAATGTTACTGAAATTATATTTTGTAATTTGTCATTACGTTAACTAGTGCTTACCATACCGTACATGATAAAAACACTTAACAGAATCTTGGCGCCATATACCCATTCCTGCATATGGCGAAGAACTCAATGAGAATGATTTGCGATGGATGATTCGGATAAGAAGAGGAAACAAAGGATAATTGGTGAAAATAACATACGATACAGAAGGACTTCAATATAGTGGACACATATCACTTGAAATGCTGATTTATTGAGCAAATGTAAGTCAAATATAAAAATCAGCGGGAAACCACATTTTCAACCCCCGGAATCTTTCAGGAAACGTAACATCAAAAATTCGTTTACATGTCTTTTACTCGTTAACACTGCCTTAAAAAATCCATTGCCTTTCCTTCCTTTCCTTTCTCATGTATGCTATATTCTTTGAGTAACGAACAAACAATAACATATTTAATCTAAAACAACGATGTGGAACAGATTGTCAAGAGGTTAAACTCGATTTGCATTTTTTTTTCGAATATCCTCAGTTGAGTAAAAAATAATCCGAATCCTAGAAGAAACCATTTCTTTATTAAGACCATCATACTAATCAAAACAGCAGCCATATATAGTATAAAACAGAATGGACGGTTTTGACCCATACAAACAAAAGGAACCTTACCTAAAAAGGTAAATCGTAGTTTTTTTTCTTCTTTTTAATAAATAACTGATTTAAAACACACATAAGAAATTACTATAAAAAAGACTATGAACACAATGATAAAAATAGCATTGAAACAACAATGAAATGGAAAAAATTCAGTTTGATACGAAAATTATTCCTTTTTTTCTTTTCTATTTTCTTTGATTATCAGAATGGGGAATTCATCAGAATCCAATAAACACAAATTACAAATCTTTTTATAACCCCTTCCCCCTTCCTCAACATATCTTGCTAATTATTGCTTTCCCAGAATTTAAATAACCACCTAATTACTGTGCAGGAAGATGAGAACTGCAGGATTGCATTAGTTTGGAGTAAATGGAGAGCGTGGTGTTGTA
>NC_090768.1:45181081-45183581 GCF_036898095.1 Palaemon carinicauda
ATCATTTCTTGATGTAAATATCTAATGTTCTTGTAACATTTCACAGAGATCTTATGGAAACACTAAAATATACACAAATTTATGTTTCCCAATTCACGGTATGGAAAATAAAAATACTAAAAAAAAAAAACAAAAAAACATAACACAATAACAGAAGGATAGCTCCTGAGGGTAGCCTTAAAATATCCTTAAAGTTTACAAGTAGTTTAGAGAAGTAATTAGAGTGAAGAGATCTTGAGATGAGTGTTTGAACTTTGTTTCCTCCCCTACTGTCTTTACCACTTATTTTGTTGTTCTTCAAATACACACTGCATGGGTATCTCCGTAACTTTAAGTCCGTCAACTTGTTTGTATTTCCTTAATTTACTTCAATGTTATATATTTTATATTTTCCTAATCATTCTACCGTGTAGTTTCCTTCCTTTATTCTTTACTAAATTCAATCTTTTATATGAATACACACACACACACACACACACACACACATATATATATATATATATATATATATATATATATATATATATATATATATATATATATATATATATATATATATATATATATATATATATACTATTTATATACATATACAGTAGACTATATAAATGATTATACAAATTATTTGTATATATATATATATATATATATATATATATATATATATATATATATATATATATATATATATAAATGTGTGTGTGTGTTTGTGTGCGTAATACATGCATATACATTCATACAAGGTGAATAACAAAATAGGGCTGATTTTAAGATAAGCTAATTTAATAGTAAATAAAGCATGACATATATTGATACGGATAGGTGGAAAAATGGATATGGTAGGTTGAACGATGGATCATGTTTTTATAAGATCTAGTCATTTGGAAAAAAATGGAGAACAATACGTTGGTGGAAAGAATAAAACATTCAGGAGTTTTGAAAAAAAATTGGGAAAAATCATAGAAAGAGATGAATAGGTGGCATAGAAGAGTCTTTAGAAAGAAAGAGCATTAACATCAAGAGGACTTATAGTACGTGTTAGATAAAGATGAATAGCATATCATGTGTAGCCGGTGGTAATCGCTGCTGACAAATCTTCTGTTTTGGTGTTAGAGGCAGCTAATGTTGCAGAAGTTCCCTGAATTTGAATTATGAACGCGTCAAGCGCACCTGTGTTGTTTTTTTTTCTTTTTTTTTTTCTTTTTGAAGACACGCCACGTTTTGGAAAACGCTAAATCGTTCGAACAGCTAAGTTAAAGCAATTTTTGGACCTGATCAGTACCTGGATTAGTGACCCCAAAGAAATACCAATGTCTTGATCATCCATAAGATAGGACTTAGGGTCAGCAACCTCATCTTTAAAAGATTCACTGAAAAGTAGAATAGTAATATCTTCTGGCGCAACCATCTCTTAAAGAAATTATAGAAGATCTATCAATCTCATCATCATCAGCGGTAAATAGTCCACTACAAGACAAGTTCTCAGACAAACCTTCTACTAGCGTCTGTTTATGGTCTTTCTATGCCAGTCCACACACCGAAAATTTTCTTGGCTGGTCAGCCCATCGTCTCCTCTTCCTTCCCCTGCCTCTCTTGCAATCCCAAGGGATCCATTCCGTTTTTCTTCATGTCCATCTATTATCTGTCCTTCTCATTATATGTCCCGCCAATGTACATTTCTTTTTCTTAAATGTTGTTAGCATTCTATCTATCTATCTATCTATCTATCTATCTGTCTGTCTATCTATCTATCTATCTATCTATCTATCTATATATATATATATATATATATATATATATATATATATATATATACAGTATATATATATACATATATATATATATATATATATATATATATATATATATATATATATATATATATATTATATATATATATATATATATATCTATATATCTATACTGTATATGTATATATATACAGTATATATATATATATATATATATATATATATATATATATATATATATATATATATATATATGTGTGTGTGTGTGTGTGTGTGTGTGTGTGTGTGTGTGTGTGTGTGTGTGTGCGCGAGCACACACGTGTGTGAGGGAGAGAAGCGAAGACAGTTTTTCTTTCAGAACTATGCTGATAGTTCTCCTATACGCATATCTATAACTTTGTAATTAGTTTCCAGATAAAAAGTTTACTTCTTTAATAAACAACAACACAATTTCGTACTGCATACATTAATTTCGTTCCCCTAGTAGAATCTTGATGAACACTGATCGCCTTAAAAGAGGGAACTTGATCCCTCTTACGACTTCCGATTCTACAGAGATCTTTAGTAAACAAAGAACTTCCTCATATCTGAAGCAGAATTCTTTTTCCCTGTTTTTGTACTTCTTCAGTATCATTATGAAGAATATTTACATTTGCGCTTTCAATATTTCCATAATGGTATTAGATTGTGTCTAATAAAAACAAAAAATACTCATTACGCGTTTTCCACTGAAATAGCAGAAGGGATGG
>NC_090768.1:45188581-45208581 GCF_036898095.1 Palaemon carinicauda
TAGGACTTTTCAAATAACCGTAGAGTTCATCTAACATATCGGAACAACCTTGGAACTGTGACGGAGCGAGAGAGGAGTGTGAACTCAAAGGCAGATTGGAAACGACTGAGTTATATATTAAGGAACACTCTTCTTTATATACAAAACGGCAAGGCAACAGGACATGGCATGTTCGAGGGACAGACAAAGTTCAGAGCAAAACCGGTGACATGATCATTCAGGTTCTTTTTAGTGCGAGGGAAGAGCGCAGATACAAGCATAATATATACAATAGGAATTATGTACAATTGTGTGACACACGGTTGGTACATGGCTCCCCCTCTAAAAATGACATACTGAACATGTTAAATAGGTGCCCTGAATCTGGAGAGGTAATAGTAACAACTGCGCCGATGAGCACCAGTGAGTGGCTGTAGAAGTCGTTGGTTGGGGTGCGAGCAAGTGGTCCATGATGGTTGGCTGTGTTGCCGCTCCGGCTCGTCACGGGGTAGGCGTGTGTGTCCTACGGCATTCATAGGCCTACGGCATTCATAGGCGAGTATATCCTACGGCATTCATAGGCCTACGGCGTTCATAGGCGTGTATGTCCTACGGCATTCATAGGCGTGTATGTCCTATAGAATTCACGTCAGCTTCGGTTGAAGTCACGAGTGGAGGCGTCGATGGAGGTTTTGAAGGTCATGAAGTGGCTGTCCATAAGGGCACGAAGCATGTTACTATTACCTCTCCAGATTCAGGGCACCTATTTAACATGTTCAGTATGTCATTTTTAGAGGGGGAGCCATGTACCAACCGTGTGTCACACAATTGTACATAATTCCTATTGTATATATTATGCTTGTATCTGCGCTCTTCCCTTGCACTAAAAAGAACCTGAATGATCATGTCTCCGGTTTTGCTCTGAACTTTGTCTGTCCCTCGAACATGCCATGTCCTGTTGCCTTGCCGTTTTGTATATAAAGAAGAGTGTTCCTTAATATATAACTCAATCGTTTCCAATCTGCCTTTGAGTTCACAACTCCTCTCTCGGCTCTCCTCATGAGGTGAACCGACGGCTCTCCTCGTAATGTGACGGAGCGAGAGAGGAGTGCGAGGGAAGAGCGCAGATACAAGCATAATATATACAATAGGAATTATGTACAATTGTGTGACACACGGTTGGTACAGAACATACTGGCTATGGTTAAGTAGTTTATATATATATATATATTTTTGGGCTCAAGCCATGTCGTCCTGATGGAAGTTCCTATAGGGTAGCTTCCTAGGGTATATTACAACTACGGCGATATTCCCAGAGAATTTACCTTAAGGTACCAGAATTCTAACTCCTGGAGCGAGTATCCCTCGTGAAGGGATATCGCGACATATCAGAGGACGTATTCTAGACACGTCACATGGCAATCTACGACCTGAACAGAGATTTCGTCTCGTAGGAGGGAGATTGACGAGATACGAATTCGGGAAAGAAAAAAGGGGAGCCGCTCCCAAGGCTTCCCTATCCCCCGATTCGTATGCGTGCCTGGCGCCAATCCTGGCGCCATCTGTATTCCTTTTTGCGTAGCTTAACAACTCGGTGTTTTTTCCTGTTTTTCTCGCAAATCTTGGATTTATTCAGCTTTTCATGGCTTCTCCGTCTTCGTTGGCCTCGGATAAGTTGAGTATAGTGTCTGTTATGTATAAATGTAGGCTCTTGGTAAAATTTTGAGTGATTAATAGGATTAATCTTTGATACAAGAGCCGTAGCCTACCGGAGGTGTCCTGGACACTGTCACTCGCTAGGTATAAATTAGTTAGTCAGAGTAACATTCCTGGTTGTTTTGCTTAATAAATTTTAGCTATTTAGCTTTACATAGGATTTCCTTTCGTGCTTAGTATTATTTGGCGAAGTATTCGCCATTCTGGCCTACGCTAGGCCATGTAGCCTAGTCGTTTGGTCCTAGTACTTAATGCATGATTTTGGTTTTTCCGAGTGTAATTAAAATTTTATTGAAGCTTTAGGCTATATTTTATACATTTTAGACTGTGTGGAATATTTCCAAGATTGTATACGTGAGAGTTTCGGTGAATTAGGTAATCGATTCTCTTGGTGCATAGGCTAATTGCTTATGGAGCCTTAGTATACTTTATCATACTCCCCGGTTGCTTTCTTTTCTTCGGAGAAGGTATGCAATCCCTTTCCCTCTGTTTAAGCCTTGGGCTTTTCCCTAAGTGGTTTTTTCCGAATTTATTTTCGATAAAACTATACTAGGGTGTTACTGTACCTTCCTGTTGCAGCAAAGTCTGGTTCAAAGAGGGACAGAACAACAGAGTTTTTAGTCTGAGTCCGTGTTGTCTGGCTTGGGGCAGAGTCCCCCTCGCTGACCTAACACTTACAAAGGGAGCTTAGCTCCCTTAGGTCACTACCGAAGGTTTCTGTAAGTTATGATTCCTTCTTTTGTGATCGACCAGACTAAGTCCTGTTGCTGTTCTCGGGGGAGGATAAAATCTTCCCTTGGGAGTAGCAACGCCTTCCTTGCTTTGGTGCTCTGGAAGCTGGCAAGTATTGCTGGCCCTTTCCCTTAGATCTCCCTTAGGCTAAGACAAAGTTCTTGGCTGCGGGTGATCTGTCACTAAAGCAAGGTTGGCAGGACCCTCTAGTCCCTTCCCCCTCTATCTCCGTAATGGCCTAGCCATTACTGTACTGTACCTTGCCGGCCGGCAGAGCTGGCCGGCAGGGGTATTACTGTACTGTACGTCATTCTACTTCTGGACCTAGTATAGGTTGGGATGTGGAATTGACTAAGCCCATTGCCGGCCGGCAGAGATGCTGGCCGGCAAGGGTCTTATGTTTTCGAGTGCTGCCCGGACCTCTCTTGGTCCCTCATCCATGCCTGCCGGCAGAGCCGGACGGCATTGGTCAAGGAAGCCTGAATTAAGTTTCTCCCCTTCCTTATATGCACTCTTTCGGTTGCCGGGCTTGGGGGGTTGTGTACACTCTTATCCCGGCATCCATTCTTTTTTCTTCTAGTGCTGTACCTGTCCCGGCTGCCGGCCTATGAGGCCGGCAGCCGGGCAGGTGTAGTCTTCTGGTTCTTTTGCTGCCGGCTGGCATCGGTCTTGTACCTTTGCCGGCCGGCTTATGTCAGTCCTTGTCTGCCGGTCACCAAGAGTGTGGCCGGCAGCTGGGTACTACCTTGTGTAGTTGCTGGCCGGCAGTCATTGCCGGCCAACACTGGCTGTTGCTGGCCGGCAGCTGCTGCCGCCGGCACAGGCATTTGAACCAGAGTGCTGCCGCCCTATAGCTGTTAAGTAGTATACTTTAAAGCTAGTTGTGGTGTGTGCCGGCCGGCAAAGGCAGGCCGGCACACATCCTCCTATACTGTACTAGTATTCTTCTGTATAGCATATACAGTAAGAAGAAAACTATAGTAAAGGTTTAGGTACAGCACTGTATCTTCTAACACTATTGTGTTTTCTTGCACATCCCTTTGCTGTTGCCCTCAGACAGGAAGCAGAGTTCTTCCCTGTCTATTATCCAGGATTTTAAAATCATTGCCTAGGTGTGAGCTCCACCTGTTTCCTCTGGAAACCTTGCATTGGTTACTCTAGTAGAGATAAACCATTTTGATTTTATTATCTGGAAGGCTGCAACAATGGGTTGTGAGGGAAACACAAGTGTATGTCTTTCCTTTCTGAATTGTTATGCTATACTATGCATATCCAGTGATACATAGTTCACTTGATACTCATGGAAATTTCTTCTCTTTACAGAAGGACACTCCGAAGTGGGGAAGTGCTTTCTGCAATGTCAGCAGCAAGAACCTCTGCGGACATGAGTTTTGTAGGAGACACGCAGCATACGCTGTCTCCAAGGATGATCTCCGGTATTGGGACCCTCAGGTATGTACTGTGTGCACTAACCTGATTAATGAGACATTTAAATAGCTAGGAAGAAGCTTCGTACCTGGGTAAGGGGCTTCCAAAAGAACACTTCTGGCCCTTATCTTCCAAGTGAGAAGATGAGGGCGTATCTTTTCCCTAAGGCATCAGCTGATGCAGTGATTCCCCAGCCTCAAGAGGAGATCCCCTAAGTTCAGATCCAGGTGGATGCTGAAGTCGCGGTCGCGATGCAAGACATCCAGCTAAATGACAGGATATCTGATGTGGACGGGTGTCAGGAGGAAGACCTCCTGGCAGAAGCCCAAGATGAAGTTCAAGCCCCTCTACATCGGCCGGTCTCCCAGTAGAGCTGGGACAGGCCCTCTCTTCTATTGTTGGAATGATCCAACAAATGCAGAAGGAGAATCAGGAGAAGGCGGCTGCAATGGAACTGCGAATGCAGTGCCTTGCAGAATCACATGGGCCCCAGAAAAAGCTCAATGTGAAAGACCTTCCCTTGTGCTCAGATGCTAACCCATGGAGGTATGCTGAGCACATGCCGATGACGACTGGAAAGATCGTCATCTCGGATAAGCTGGGCTCAGTTCCCCTGGAGGGTGGAATTCTGGCCCAGCAAGGCATCATATCCGGACTGTTATGTCCGGCTGAGGAAGGAACCAGCTTCAAAGGAGGAGACAGAGCCGAAGGAGGTCATAGTGATGGACCATGCTAAGACTCAAGCTCTACTTTCATCCTCGATGAAAGAGAGGGGCTTCTCTAACTCAAAGGTAGCTGCATTGAATAGGAAGCTCCCTTCCTTTGTGTCCTCGCCTACTAGAGCCTTCCCCCTTTTACAGAAAGGGTTTCTGGCTGTACTAAAAGCAATCGAGGCCGGCAAGTCTTGCCCCTCCCTAGAGGAGTGTAAACCCTTGTCGCTGGCCCTGCCTATGGACCACAAAGACTGGAAGGACGTCCATCTTACGTTCTCAGTGGGAAAGTTGGAGGCTGATATTGCCGGACGTCAGTTCGGCAAGGACCTCCCTAAGCTGTCAGACTTTCTTTTGCGAAGTGAGTTCGATACAAAAGAAAGACTGACTGCCTCAATGTCCCTTCAGACTACTCTCGAGACGATGGCAAGTGACCCCAAGGCCCATGAAATGTTCATTGTAGTGGCCAAGCCTCATCTGGCCACAGTGACGAAGGACCTTTATGGCTTCGTCAAGGCAAGGAGAGCTTGTAGGGAGTTCGTGTTTACCTCGGCTACGGTGAGGCACGAGCTAAAGAAACTAATCTACTCCAACATTTGGGGAAAAGACCTTTTTTCCCTACCGACTTGGTCAAAGAAGTTTTTGATAAAGCCACCTTGGAAAATAGAAACCTTCTCCAGAAGTGGGGCCTGGCTATCAAAAGAAAGTCTTCCCCGGATGAGGATCCTCAACCAAAGAGGAAGACTATGAGGACTAGGCTACCGTCTCGGCCAGCCAAGCCTCTTAGACAGCAACAGCAACTGCAATTGCCATTGCCCCCAGTGCCCCAGATCGTGGCACAAACCCCGACCACCTTTCAGTGGGTACCCCAGGCCGTGTCGACACAGTCCACGGCATTCACCCCAGCGTTCGAAGGGCAGTCTACTTCCTTTCGAGCAAAGCCTAGAGGAGCAGCCAGAGGCTCGTCTAGATGCCCCTCAAGGGGAAGGGGATTCAGGGGTGGTTGTGGTCAGGAAGGCAAGTCCTCAGGACGGCAGTCCAAGAGAGGTGATACCGGTAGGAGGGAGACTTCTGAAATTTCGGGATCGGTGGACCTTCGATCCCTGGGCCCACAGCCTACTCAAGAATGGACTGGGCGGGAGCTGGTACAGCACTCCACCCCCGTACCTTCGGTTTTTCCAACACTCCACCCCCGTTATGGAGGAGTACGTTCAAGAATGGTTGGAGAAAAAGGGTGAAGCCCATCAATTTCTAAGGGAGGCTGTTTTGTGTTCCCAAGAAAGACTCGGAAAAGCTTAGAGTCATTCTGGACTTGTCGCCACTTAACAAGTTCATAGTGAATTGCAAATTCAAAATGCTAACACTGCAACACATAAGGACCTTACTGCCCAAGAGGGCATATTCCGTCTCTATAGACTTGTCAGACGCCTACTGGCACATTCCAATTAGCCATCGACTCTCCCCCTACCTAGGGTTCAGGCTACAACGAAGACTATACGCCTTCGGAGCCATGCCATTCGGGCTAAACATAGCCCCAAGGATTTTTACGAAGCTTGCGAGCGTAGCTCTCAAACAATTTCGCCTAAACGGAATTCAGGTAGTAGCCTACCTGGACGACTGGTTGGTGTGGGCAGCATCCGAGACAGAATGCTTGCAAGCTTCCAGTCAAGTGATCCAGTTCCTAGAGTACCTAGGCTTCAAGATCAACAGAAAAAGTCTCGACTTTCTCCATCTCAAAAGTTCCAGTGGCTAAGATCCACTGGGACCTTTTGTCACACCGTTTCTCCACCCCAGCGAAGAAAAGGAAGGAGATAGCGGGTTCTGTCAAGAGACTTCAAGATTCCGAAAGGATATCAAGACACGAGCAGGAGAGAGTACTGCGCTCTCTCCAGTTTGCTTCGGTGACAGACCCAGTGCTAAGAGCACAGCTAAAGGATGCAATCGGAGTTTGGAGAAGTTATGCATCAAACGCGTGAAGAGATCTGAGAAGACCAGCCGCTTCGGCTAAGTACTCTTCTCAGGCCTTGGTCCCAAGCCAGACATCTAAAGAAGTCAGGTTCTTCTTCAGCCACCTCCCCCGTCGGTGACGATTCACTCAGACGCCTCAAAGGAGGGATGGGGAGGTCACTCTCATCGGAAAAAAGTCCAGGGGACTTGGTCCAGGCTATTCAAGACCTTTTTCATAAAACTTTCTAGAAGCTAGGGCAGTGCTCCTTACCTTAAAGAAAGTCTCCCCGCGTCATTCGTTCCACATAAAGTGGTAATAGACAGCGAGGTAGTTGTAAGATACTTGAATCGACAAGGATCGAGGTCACTACCTCTCAACCAGGTGATGTTGGCCGTCTTCCGATTGGCGGAAAAGAAGTGGTACCTGTCGGCAATTCACCTTCAAGGAGTCCGCAATGTGACACCGGACGCTCTATCCAGGTTCACACCGATAGAGTCGGAATGGTCCTTAGACGCAGGATCATTCTCCTTCATTCTGAATCAGTCCCAGAACTGCAGATAGACCTCTTTGCGACGAAAGACAACAAGAAGTTGCCCCTGTACGTGCCCCGTACGAGGACCCCTTAGCGGAAGCAGTGGACGCGATGTCCCTCGACTGGAACAGATGGTCCAAGATTTATCTGTTCCCTCCTCACAACCTTCTGTGAGGGTCCTCAACAAACTGAGATCCTTCAAAGGGTAGCGGCAATAGTGGCCCACAAGTGGCCGAACAGCGTGTGGTTTCTCCTGGCATTGGAACTGTAGCTGAAGTTTGTACCACTACCAGATCCAGTTCTGACCCAGCGAGTCCAGAAGTCAACTGTCTGCGCTTCATTACAGAAAACCCGGACCCTGCAGTTCATGATTTTCTCTCCCTAGCGGTGAGAAAGCATTTCGGGATTTCGAAAGCCAGTATAGATTTCCTTGAGGAATATAAATGCAAATCTACTAGAAGGCAATATGAGTCATCTTGGAGAAAATGGGTGGCCTTTTGTCAAGGCGAAGATTCCGCAGGAGATCTTGACAGACTTCTGCTTATCTTTTTTCCCCACCTCCATGGTCAAGGGTTGGCAGCGAACACGATTTCAGCGTGTAAGTCTGCTTTGACAAGACCCATTCTAAATGCCTTCCAGGTCGACCTAGGTAACGAGATCTTTAATAAAGTCCCGAAAGCCTGTGCTAGGCTCAGACCTTCAGCACCTCCAAAGCCCATTTCATGGTCTTTAGACAAGTTCTTCATTTCGCTTCTCTGTTGAGCAATGAAGAGTGTGCGTTAAAGGATTTGACACAAAAAGTTATTTTCCTATTTTGCACTCGCGTCCGGGGCCAGGGTTAGTGAGATTGTAGCCTCTCGAGAGAGGCAGGTCGTGTTCAGTTCCTGGATGGGGAAGAACTGAACCTGTTTCCGGATCCTACGTTTCTCGCCAAGAATGAGTTACCCACCAACAGGTGGGGTCCCTGGAGAATCTGCCCTCTGAAAGAAGATGCATCTCTATGTCCAGTAGAATGCCTAAAGGTCTATCTTCATAGAACTTCAGACTTCAAGGGTGGTCAACTATTCAGGGGAGAAACATCAGGCTCAAATTTATCTCTGAATCAACTCAGAGCGAAAATCACATATTTTATTCGCAGAGCGGATCCTGACAATACACCCGCAGGTCACGATCCGAGGAAAGTTGCCTCATTCTTAAATTTCTTTAATTGTATGGATTTTGAACATCTCCGTTCATACACTGGCTGGAAGTCTTCCAGAGTGTTCTTTCGCCACTATGCGAAGCAAGTAGAGGAACTAAAAGAGATCTGTGGTAGCAGTGGGTCGCGGTGTTAACCCTACTGTTTAACTCTGCGAGGAACAGTGGTATTAATTGGGACGATTAATTCCAGGGTGAGTGTGTAGTTACATACTGTACTACAAACTAAGTGAGGGCACTGTGTTGCCCATCCAGACTGTTCCATTTCCGAAGGTGAACCTAGCATAAGTGCAGACATGTGTGCCGAGCGTTTCTAACGCTAATGTCATTGATTTGTAATACAGGCTTTTATGACTTTGATACCTCGGTCTCTTAAAAGTGGCATCTAATGTTTTTTCTTTCAGACAAACAAGCTCTGTTTACTATCATACTTATGCTTAAAGTTTTGGGTTATCCTCTTCTTATATATATATATATATATATATATATATATATATATATATATATATATATATATATATATATATAATTGTGGTTAACCTGTCTATTTATTGCCTGTCAATAATCTGGTTCTTGAGAACCTTGCGTCTCCTTCACCTGTGTCAATTTATTGGTATAATTGAGCATTCATTCTATGTACCTTATCTGGGATAATTCTAATAGAATTGTTCCTTTATGCAAGCTATGTTGCATTGGTTTTCCTCCTATGCGGATATAAAACCTTTGTCCAATACAAGTATTGTGCGGAAAACTGGTCGATATTTCATATTGACGCAGTGGTCCTTTACAAACTATGCTTTACTTAATATAGGGCGAGACCACTATATTAGCTTGCCTGGTATTCATACATAGATATATGTACTCTTCGAGACTTTTCCAGAGTCTAGTAGGACTCTTCCCTGTAGGGGGCAGGAAGCTCTAACATAGTTTATAGTTAGTTGAAAAGATGTATAACGGTAACATCTTAGGTCTCTAGGTCTAGTCGACCGGGAAAAAATTACCTCCGGGGAGTACGGCACGTTCTGAGAATCCACAGATACAGTAATGCTCTGGTACACTTCCATCAGGACGACATGGCTTGAGCCCAAAAAACGGATTTTGAGCGAAGCGAAAAATCTATTTTTGGGTGAGATGGCCATGTCGTCCTGATGGACCCGCCCTTGCCTTTCTAAGAAAGGGCTGTAGGACCCCTCCCTACATACAGTATCTGTAGCATCTCGTGTACGCTACAAGGAATACAGATGGCGCCAGGATTGGCGCCAGGCACGCATACGAATCGGGGGATAGGGAAGCCTTGGGAGCGGCTCCCCTTTTTTCTTTCCCGAATTCGTATCTCGTCAATCTCCCTCCTACGAGACGAAATCTCTGTTCAGGTCGTAGATTGCCATGTGACGTGTCTAGAATACGTCCTCTGATATGTCGCGATATCCCTTCACGAGGGATACTCGCTCCAGGAGTTAGAATTCTGGTACCTTAAGGTAAATTCTCTGGGAATATCGCCGTAGTTGTAATATACCCTAGGAAGCTACCCTATAGGAACTTCCATCAGGACGACATGGCCATCTCACCCAAAAATAGATTTTTCGCTTCGCTCAAAATCCGTATATATATATATATATATATATATATATATATATATATATATATATATATATATATATATATATATATATATATATATATATATATATATATATATATAGGGTAATGTGTGTGCGTGTGTACATAGGTTTCAAGCACCAGAGGCTACTAAAAACGAAACCATCAGGTGTTAGCAACCTGATCTTAAAATATTAGTTACGGTACTAAAAATTGGAAGGCTAATACTTCCGGGCAACAACTCGTCTTGGGGGAAAATAGATTGACAATTTGAACGGCTCTTATACCAGACGAATGTAAATACTGTAGTTGAAGAGACGGACTGTAAATACTAATTCTTGTTCTATGCCTCGGACCATAGGATATTTTATGGAAAGGAATTAAAGACTTGCTTTAGTTGTGCTACTTTATTTGTCTGTTTATTATAGTTGGGTAAAAGGCAAACTAACTAGGGTTTGATTGACGAACTGATGATAAATACAGGAGTGGCCTTCTCGTCAGGGCCAAACACCTACCCAAAGTCTATAGCAGAACCAGGGGAAGCATCATTCAAAACAGTTTTTTTCTTTAAATTCAGCATGTATAAATCATGCAAAACACAGAAGATTGGTTTTATATGTTTATACATCCTTATCCTTATATGATTTTCTTTCTATTCTAGTAATGAAAATCTTATCATTTACTCCAATTAATGTAGTTAGCACATCTTTCATTATAAAAGTCCGTGGAATAGGTTAATCGGTGCAATTATCTACCAAAAAAGACAATAGAATAGAAAATTGTGGGTCTTAACCTCAACTAATCAAATCTTCACACACACGGGGGAAGTATATGAGTCAGGATGATAGAAGTGAATCGTAAAAGTTGCCGGAAAAGAACCAAAATTATCACCAAACTACGAAATCTTATTTTAGAGCACATATATAATTTTGCATTCGAGCCATGCCATAAAGAATAAGAAATCTCATTTATAAAACTTTTGGTTTTACCAAACTGGGGAATGGAGCCTACAAAACTCAATTTGTATGCGGAAATAATTTCCCGGACTGTGTGTATCCTTCTATATAATAATCTTTGCTTTTGATAACATTAGGAATCCTTTAGCCGATGCTAAAGTTTACTTTGCTATTATAAAAAATTTGTTGGCAAAGCTATCCACTATTTTCTAAAGGACAAAAGACGCCAGACTTCTTCATAACATCCAACCTCTTTTGTTTGGCCCCCATTCCCTTCCCACCTCAGAATAAAAGGACCTATTCCCCATGCTGCACAAAATCACAAAAAGCGACATTGTCTAACGTCCTTTTTAGTCCCTCATCTGTGTGTCTAAAACAATCAAACAGAAGAGGGTCTTGCCAAGGTGACCATTTGGGTTGGTATACTCATTCTCATTCATTTTCCTTTGGTTTATCTCTTGGAATTTATTTTTTTTTTTTTTTTGCTGTCCTAGAAATTATTTTAACTCTGTCATTTGTGAAACCAATATTTAGAATATCACAAATATAAAATTAGGAATAGTTAACTCAGAATTACATCTATTTTGAATTAGAAAAAAAAAAAATCTGAGGGCGAAATGGGGAAGGCAATATTAGTGCTTGCCTTTACTCTTCAGCATAACAGGCTGTCATATACCAGCTTCTATCAGACTCCTCAAATCTTTATAAAGTTTCTAAAATAGTTTTTTTCAAGTTACAGATGTTAATTTTCTTGTTTATTCGATCCCTATAATATACAGCTTTAATATGGGAAGAAAGGTTGGAAGGTTCTCCAAAAGTGGCAACCCTTCTATTTATGGGATGCAGCTACACGTCCCATAGAATAGGGTCATGGCGTCCTTTTTAAAAATAAAATGCTACCACCCATTAACACATTCAGAAAGGAATATAAATACACAAATGCTCGCAAATGAAATATTTGTAAATTTATTTCCAATCAAACATTAATTCAGGAAGCCTTACTGAATAGAACTTATTGTTATTATCTATATTATAAAATGGTTCTATTATAGCGTCCCGCAGCATCCTTATCTAGCCATATACCATATGCATTTAGTTAACTCTGACAGATAAATTTAAAGGCAACAAAGGCTGGTGGCTACCAACAGCCCAAGACTCTCTTTACATTTTACTCAAGTATGAAAACACCGCTAAACATAAATATCGAACTTGCACTACATTGAGCATTAAGTCCAAATTGAGTATGTTTGTAAAATAAAGTTGCAAATTAGCTTATCGAAAATTATAGATCTTTTTATAAGTTACTAGTGTACGTGACCCGTCAAAAATTACGCTAAATATCTAAATACATATTATACACACACACGCACAGATACAGATTTAACCCTTCCCACCCACTTCTCCTTTCCTTTCGGGGTATCCTGTCTCATTGCTGTGTGAGACCGGAAAGAAATATATAAGTCTGAGGCCTTTGTCCTACAGTGGACTAGTCATGGCTGATGTATGTGTGTGGATATATATATATATATATATATATATATATATATATATATATATATATATATATATATATATGTGTGTATATATATGTGTATACATACACACACACACACACACACACACACACATATATATATATATATATATATATATATATGTATATATATATATATATATATATATATATATATATATATATATATATATATATATATATATATATATATATATATATATATATATGAAGAAGTATCACGAAACTAGTCAGGACTTAATCGTATATTTCGTATTTTCCTTTTCCCTGTGGTTCTTCTGCATATATATATATATATATATATATATATATATATATATATATATATATATATATATATATATATATATATATATATAATGTATACAATAATGAAGAGGACAGGAAAAAGACTTCGAATCGTCTTTCATATTTATTCTATTAACCAAAGTTAAGGGAATCCTAGCCCTGATGGTGGGAATGGATTCCCGTAACTTTGGTTATTAGAATAAAGATGAAAGACGATTCGAAGTCTTCTTGCCGTCCCCTTCATCATTAATGTTGAGCTTGCTAGATGCGAAAATCTTACAAATTATATATATATATATATATATATATATATATATATATATATATATATATATATATATATATATATATATATATATATATATATATATATACACTGTATATCATCATCATCATTTCCTACGCCTATTGACTCAAAGAACCTCGGTTAGATTTCGCCAGTCGTCTTTACCTTGAGATTTTAAATCAATATTTCTCCATCCATCGTCACCCACTTCACGCTTCATAGTCCTCAGTCATGTTGGCCTGGGCCTTCCAACTCTTCTAGTGCCTTGTGGAGCCCGGTTGAAAGTTTGGTGAACTAGTCTCTCTTTAGGAGTGCGAAGTGCATGCCCAAACCATCTCCATCTACCCCTCACCATGATCTAATCCACATATGGCACTCGATTAATTTCTCTTATAGTTTCATTTCTAATCCTCTCCTGGCAGTTAACTCCCAATATTCTTCTGAAGGCTTCGTTTTCAAATCTACTAAATCGGTTGGATAATATTTTATTGACAGACACTCACACATATACATATATTACTAACAGATTTTAACTGGTGATTTTTTTCATATATTTTCCCTAATAATCATTATCGCTTTCATAATCCACTCGATTTCAGCATGTAATCTACAGCATAAAATTTTCTTGGCGAAATGTTGGAAATCAGACTTGAAAAGTTTAAATAGGTCATAGTGTCAATGCGAGTTTTACAAAGGAATATTAGGTATTCTTAACTTTTCTACGCTCTTTTTCATAATAAATCTAGCTGTCTCTATTTATTGCAAGTATATCGAAATACTTCGTCGAGTTTTCAAAAAGGCCATTTATTTCTTCTTTAGGCTTTCTCTAGCATAATTAAGTATATGAGAAAACAAATCGTGTTCAATCACTGATTTGGTTTCCTCTGTGAATAGCTATAATACCATGAAATCCCTTATGGGCCAGCTATTGTTCGTCAATTTTCAGGAACAACACCCTTATGCCTAACTTTTTAGACCATAACTAATCGTTCCTACTATAAAGAACGACATTTTGCTGATATACGTCACATTGTGATTTTTTCATAGCTGCAAAAATGTAATTCGGAAATGCACAAGACGTCTAAGCAATAACTGAAAGAGAGATGATGGTCAATAAATGATGTGACATTCCAAAAGAACCCAAACAATTACTGTTTCAAATAAAGTTCAAGGACAGAACTATTCGCCTTAAGAAGACCTTCAGAAAATGACACGAGAAAGAGTGCATTTTTTTGCTGGATAGTGTAAACGTACGACCAAAGCCGATCACACGATACCAGATATATTTTCATTATTCATCAAATTAATAATAAAAAAATAAAAAACATCGCATCGCTCTGCAGTCATCGGGAAAATGAATGGATAGCGTTGTCTGAATAATAGTTATTTATACTTTTTTCTCATTTCTATTTTTGGCCATATAATTTGATTAAATGAAAAATAAAAGAATAAAAGAGAATATCCAAATGGAAACCTTTTCGATATATTTTCTGCCCGATACAATTTTAGTAACATTATTTCAGGAATACCCAAATTTGAGAGAAAATGCTGTTTTCAGGGGAAAGATTTTTATAAAACTGCAAAACAACGTTCATTTTTACTGATGATATAATTTCAAATTTTGATATATGAAAAATACTGGATGGTATGGGAGTTTTAAATTCTAAATATAAAGTATTTCATTTAAAAAAGATGTACCATTATGAACCATATCGATAGCAAAGTCATTTATCTAATCCTGCCAGTCTGTCTCTTATAACATCAACTGGGATAAGTTTCTTTGCACGCCGCAATTCCGTCTCCTGAAATATCATTTCTGTTTACTTTTAAAGCAGCCACAAAAATACTATTGCATCAGTTGATGATAAAACTAATGCTATTTTCAAATGTAACAAGAACGGGCACACGGTAGAGATACCTCCACCTATACCATGTTGTATATTACAAGAAAGGAAATCAAATTATGCATATTTATCGCTAGTTTTATGCAAATCGAATAAAATCTAACGCGTTTTTTACCTTTCCGTGACAATGAACTTTACTTTTGACCCAATCAATCTCAAAATCTAATCAAATTGTCCTTGGATTATGGCTAATCATCCCACCAAATTTCATAAGATTCGGTAGATTTGTTATTTAGTAATGCTAATCAAAATCAAACAAACATAAATAGATAAATAAATACCCGCCTATCAAAACATAACATTCGCAAGAAGTTGTCGAAGGTAATAAATGTTGGAAATTCAGTCTTGCAATTGCGTTTCTCAAAAGCCAACTTGTCTCCCAAGCGTCAGGTTCTGCTTCTCATTGTGGACTACTGATTGTGGTGGCCGGGTGGTAGCGTCCTTGCCTGGTGAGTTCCACTCAAACTCGTTAGTTCCTTTGGTCGCAGCAACCTCACCATCCTTGTGAGCTAAGAATGGTGGGTTTGGGGGAGCCAATAGGTCTATTTGTTGAGTCATCAGCAGCCATTGACTGGCTCTCCTTGGTCCTAGCTTGGGTGGAGAGGGGCTTGGGCGCTGATCATATGTATATGTGGTCAGTCTCTAGGGCATTGCCCTGCTTGATAGGGCAATGTCACTGTCCCTTGCCTCTGCCATTCATGAGTGACATTTAAACCTTCACTGGTTCTAAACGGCTAACCTCTACCTCAGAATCACCAGTTTCTGCTTTTCAAAAGCTGTCTATATCTCTTTCTTATTTGCTTTAGTCTTCCTATCACCAGGTTCTGTCTTTTAGTCTTTATATGACTCCCTCTCGATTATGTTTCCTTTTTATTGGTCTTCGTATTTCTCCCAGACATCATCTCCTGTCCCCAAATACCGAACTTATTCCTAACCCATTTAGCTTCTCTTCTGGGAGTCATAATTACCCTGTACACTACATGTATATATATATATATATATATATATATATATATATATATATATATATATATATATATATATATGTATAAGGTATACAGTATGTACATATACTTAAACGCGCGCGCGCACACACACACACACACACACATATATATATATATATATATATATATATATATATATATATATATATATACATATATATATATATATATATATATATATATATATATATATATATATATATATATACCTGTATAAATGCTTGTTTATATTCATATACTTATATGTATAAACGTACACAACTTTGAACATACACCGGGGTTTTAATTAAAGCGACATGATTAATTTATGTAATGGTGCAGGTCCAAGCATACGTCTATCACGTGCAGGTATAAACTGTACATGTACATAATTATATAATCAATCCTCTAAATAATCTAAAGGTCTCTGAATTTTGAAAATTTTCAACTTTTCATTTGTAATTTTTAGAATTTCTTATTTCTTTAGAATATAATCTCAACATAATTAATCACATTAGAATTTTTAATTTCTTTAGAATATAATCTCAACTTATGTTAACCAGTAATCACTTAATAGCATAGATTTGTCGAAACAGTGCTGTATTGAATAAAATATACAGAAAAGGAATAATCATCGTTTATTAAATCAAAGGCTTGAACCTGAAAATTTAAAGAAGCTGCGGAATTACGAGGATTTAGCCAAACGCTACGTCACTGTCATACCAGCTTCACGGACCAGGGTTCGATTCCCCGGCCGGCCAGAAGCTCTTATCTTTGAGCTGGTTCCCCCTTGGGTCTCTGATCCCGAGGTATAAGAGAGAATCCGAACTTTAAGATATTAAAATATATGGCTTATTTGAAGATATATATATATATATATATATATATATATATATATATATATATATATATATATATATATATATGTATATATATATATATATATATATATATATATATATATATATATATATATAAATATATTATATAGTATTTACTAAGATAATATTCAATGAAAATAAGTGTTATGGACGGATCTCTAGAGATTGTTAATGAATATACGTACTTAAGACAGACAATATTTCTCTAGGACATGGGATTGATATTGTAAGAAGGATAAGCATGTGATGGAGAGCTTTTGGTGAACAAAATGAGGTTTTGAAAAGAAAAAAAGCCATTTTCCCTAAAAAGAAAAGCATTAAATCAGATGGGGTTACCAGTATTAATAAAACTTCAGAACATAAGCCAGTTACAACTCAAAGAGCTATGGAAAGAATAATAATGGGAAGGAGATAGAAAAGGAGCAACATGGATACGAGAGCAAATTACAGTAGAAGATATTCTAACAAGAAGAAAAAGAAATGGACATGGTCAAGACATATAATGAGAATGATATATAACAAATGGACAAGCCTAATAACAGAATATATCTCTAGAGATTGCAAAAGAAGCCGGGGAGAGAAGAGAAGACGAAGGATTGACGAGCTAAGAAAATTTCAAGGTACTGACTGGTATCCAGACCGGAAACCTCCTGGAATGGAAGGACATGCCTGAGGCTTTTGTCCTGCAGCGGACTAGCAACGGCTGATGATGATGATGATGACGATGATGATATACTGCATATACTATGCAATAGTACTTATACAAGAATGTACAAATAAACGCAAGCAATATACAGTACATAATATCCAGCCAAATTGGTTTATGTTCAATACCATTACGCAAAAAAAAAAAAAAAAAAAAAAAAAAAAAAAAATGAAAGTTGCGTGAAAAGACTACTTCGAAAGGGAGAAAAATCGTTGTGTTTTGTTTACATAGGCGACAAATTAACCAGGTCGACCAGATCTCCTTCCCAATAAGCTATTGTTTTTCAAATTTTCCTCTTTATATTCTCTTTGTTTTTCATTTTTTTTTCGTACATTGAACGGTTCGTTTGGTAACTTGATGTGTTTTTCATTTTGTTTTACGTCAGCTGAACCAGGGCCAATAGAGGTATAATTGTATTGACCCTGAGCTAAACAGCACATTATCACTCTTTGGTAATACACATAAATAACCACACAGTATACCCGAATCCAATATTCTATCTCCGTAAAAAGAAACCAATATATTTTTTCTATAACAGGACTTACAATTCAGCAGAGTTAAATGCCTCATACATTTTTTTTTTTATGTGTGTGTGTGATTATCCATTAAGTTAGCGAGGTATATCAAACACTTCAGAGAGCCAATTAGTTCTTCCCTACATACATTGGAACGCTGACCGCCATAGGACAGGATCATATTATGCCCTGGTATGTATTATGTATTTTAATTGTTTCTTCTTAGAATTTCTATGCTATATTTTGTGTTATGTTCTTATGATTTTGAATATATATATATATATAAATATATATATATATATATATATATATATATATATATATATATATATGTGTGTGTGTGTGTATGTATATATATATATATATATATATATATATATATATATATATATATATATATATATATATATATATATATATAATATGCGTGTCAATATATGCATAGTGCTTACGTTACTAAATTAAGTATTTATTGTTATTCATAATATATATATATATATATATATATATATATATATATATATATATATATATATATATATATATATACTGTATATAACAACCCCAATAAAATGCAAGTTTCTATTCTACTACTGGAAAAAGGCCTCTAACATGTCCTTATTCACGCCATTTTCCCAGTTTTCATCACCACGCGATGTTCCAGAGACTGACCACATACACATATGATCAGTGCCCAAGCTCCCAATCAATCAAACTATAACCCGGGAGGGACAGGTAATGGCTACCGACGACCCATCATCTCTAGCTCAGAAAGATGGTGAGGTTACAGACACCACTAGAAATTATCGAGCTTGAGCTGGGCTCGAACCCCCATCCAATAGATTACTAGGCAATCTAGATTAGTTAGTATAATTTGCTTTAGTCTAACCTGGCAATTTTTTTTTTCTTAAATATCTGCTGATGCTTTTGTTACCTCTTTTAAACCACTATACTCTAAAACAAAGTTACTACCATTTAGGACCGTAATACCTCTATTCTGAGACTGATCTATTTTTTTTCTACTTGTACATGCAATCAAATATTATTATTATTATTATTATTATTATTATTATTATTATTATTATTATTATTAGCTTAACTACAATCCTAGTTGGAAAAGCAGGATTCTATAAGCCCAAGGGCTCCAAAATTGAATATAGTCCAATGAGAAAAGAAAATAAGGAAACAGGTAGAGCAGTGTGTCTGAATATACCCTCAAGCAAGAGAACTCTAAGTCTACAACCAACTTCTTCCTCCGATCGCGCACCTCCCTCATAGTAAAACTGTCAGCTGCTCGATCGGAGGGAGAAAGAATGATGAATGAATGATTTAATGCCTGAAAACTTTAAATCATTCATTCATCATTCATTCTCCCTCTGATCGAGCACCTCTCTCATAGTAAAATTGTCAGCTTCTCCCTCCGATCGAGCACCTCTCTCATAGTAAAACTGTCAGCTTCTCCCTCCGATCGAGCACCTCTCTCATAGTAAAACTGTCAGCTGCTCCCTCCGATCGAGCACCTCTCTCATAGTAAAACTGTCAGCTTCTCCCTCCGATCGAGCACCTCTCTCATAGTAAAACTGTCAGCTTCTCCCTCCGATCGAGCACCTCTCTCATAGTAAAACTGTCAGCTACTCCCTCCGATCGAGCACCTCTCTCATAGTAAAACTGTCAGCTTCTCCCTCCGATCGAGCACCTCTCTCATAGTAAAACTGTCAGCTACTCCCTCCGATCGAGCACCTCTCTCATAGTAAAACTGTCAGCTTCTCTCTCCGATCGAGCACCTCTCTCATAGTAAAACTGTCAGCTTCTCCCTCCGATCGAGCACCTCTCTCATAGTAAAACTGTCAGCTACTCCCTCCGATCGAGCACCTCTCTCATAGTAAAACTGTCAGCTTCTCTCTCCGATCGAGCACCTCTCTCATAGTAAAACTGTCAGCTTCTCCCACCGATCGAGCACCTTTCTCATAGTAAAACTGTCAGCTTCTCCCTCCGATCGAGCACCTCATAGTAAAACTGTCAGCTTCTCCCACCGATCGAGCACCTCTCTCATAGTAAAACTGTCAGCTTCTCCGTCCCAAGCGCAGGCCTTCATTATTACCG
>NC_090768.1:45211081-45223581 GCF_036898095.1 Palaemon carinicauda
TGAGAAACTAGAGAATTGTGCCTTTTTGGAGCCGTACCTCGCAAAGGAGGCATATATTTGTAACATACGCAATTCTAATTGTGAATGATATACAGTATATGTATTATATAAATGCTTGATGATTTTTTTTGTAAATTATTTTTGGGGCATTTGAAAGCGGTACCATTTGTTGCTGGCTGTGGCTATTAGACTTTCATTGGCGTTATTGTTCAGTTTTTGACATGAACTACTGACCAACAGTAATTTAATCTACTTCCAAAATTTATTATATTCATAACTGCACTTGATATATAGCTGTTGTTTCTCTGCTTAAAGGGAAAAATATCACCGAAATAATCACCAAATCATGTACCGCTTGCCAGATCCATAGGATCCTGCCAAGTATGTTTAATTGCAGGCGAAACGAGCCTCAGCAGAGCGAACATTCGTGTAAACAAGCCTTTGAAGACAAGTGGCCCGATTCTTTGGAGGGATCACTAATCTTCAAATTATTATTATAAAAATTGTTGAAATTATTAATAATACTAAAATTATTAAGATAAATATTATCATTAGAATTATTAAGATAATTATTATCATTAAAATTATTATTGTTCAAAAGGGACGGTTGAGATATTTCTTCATAAGCTTCATATTTTTCATACATTTAAATAAAAGAACACTGTTGTAATGAAACATAATATTTTATGTAATTCCTATACGCACCTATATGTTTATGCATTTTAACTCATTTTCATGTAAATATACATTTATATTTCAATGTAAATTTCCATATCACACTTTTTTTTTTTTTTTTTTTTACCTAGAGCTACTACCGGTGACCCCTGACCAAGCACCCCAACCCCAACAAAAAAAAATTTCGTCCCACGATGTTGCAAACAATCTCAACTTACAAGGTCTGACGGTCGCTCTGATGTAGACAAAAAGATTGGATTCCAGCTCAAATTTAGTAGTAGATTGGCAAAATCGCTTTCGCAACCAATGCAATACATGAAAGAGAAATATCTACGTTTTCTTCACCAGAAATAGAGCCATGACAAACTGAAAAAAACTCCTGCAAAAAGATACATGTTATGTCAAAGAGGAAATTGATTTCGAAGATAACTGAATAAAAGACAAGCGCTATCTTTTATAAGTGCGGTCTCATCAACAGATATATAATATATAAATACATATATCCATCTAAATATTTAGATAGATATGCACATAAACTCTCAGAGATTCAACCCATCACACTTTCCCCCTTTCCTAACTACAACCCGCTAGTTCAGTAATTTGTGGGAGTGTGGTTTCCAAGTGTAACGTTCGGGGTAGCCCCTCTCACCAAGGTATGACTACTCCCCACCTCCGTGAGCGTGACAGGATATATATATATATATATATATATATATATATATATATATATATATATATATATATATACATATATAGTAAGACATTTGCTCTATTATAAAGAAGATATATGTACATACATACATTTATAATTCGTTAATAGGCTACAGAGTACAATAGAAGAGTAAATTCATGGATGTACTGGTGAAAAGAAGAATAAGAAAAGCCATAACTTACCATCGAAGTTTGAGTTGGAAAGAAACGGGTGAAATTATGGTTTTAGGGGTTATTCAAGAAATTGAGATCGATACGAAAAAAGTAAGGAGACAAAATATCGTTTGAGATATTATGAGTTTAGGAAGTGGGCGTGGGATGATGAGATGAAAAACTTAGTGAAAGAAAATCAGAGACCACTGGAGGGGCAATTGCATAACATATTGTAAGGTCGTGTAAATAAATAAAGGAGGACGGAATAAAAAGGTTAAAAAGAAGGTAAGAAAGTGATAGATGGGTGATAAAAGAAAATCAAGGTCATTTATAAGAGTAAGTTCTTTAAAAAGGAAGTCATTGCCAAGAGAAACATTATAAGACTAACAAATGTTCAAATAAAAGATGCAAATGGATAAATACTGTTTGAAAAGAATGCAGCCATGAATAAGTAAGGAAAACATTTTGAATGTTTAATACATAGAGGATATAGAAGTCAGAACTGAATATTACTCAAGTGGAATGCGTTGGTGTAGGTTACAAATTATTCATAAAAATAACTGATATTGTGTAAGGGTTGAACTTATGGGGTTGAAGAATGGAATTCATAACTCTAACCCTCCTTTGCATTCAGATCTTCCCACTCAGTACCACCCTGCTTGTAATACTAGGTACGCAGTTAATTCTAACAGCCATGCCTTCTCCATCATAAGGCTCAATACTAAACAGTATTCTAGAAGTGTTATTCCAGCTATGACCAGATTTTGGAAAGAGCATCTAATCAGGCAGTTGAATTGGTGGAACTTGAGAAGTTCAAATGTGCAGCTTCTTGTGTTCTTTGAAGGTCTTTTCTTCAACGGTTATCATATAAATATTGGCAAATCGAGTTCCAAGTGGAGATCCCATGACTACACCATGTACTTGTCGCAATAATTATCCACGACAAAAACAAAGGAGACAGCAGAATTAGCTGACGAACTTTGGAGAAATTCCATGTTCAATTTCACAACCGAATACAGTCAAGAAAAAGCACTACCTTTCTTCGATGTCCTACTTAAACAAGGAGGAGACCAATTCAAGATAACAGTATATCCTTAATCAAACAATGTATGAAAATGATAAAAATGCAAAAGGTGAATGCCCCGAAGCATAAGAAAAGTCAGTAGTGAGTGTTTATGTCAAAAGAGCAATCTCGCACAGCACATCTTTGAAAGACATAGATGCTGAACTAAACTAAATTCGACAACTATAAACCAATAATGAATATCCAGACATCATGACAGCAGAGGCCATAAGGGAAAAATTCAACGAAATTCAAAACCAACGTCGAAGAAAGCGAACGAAAAAAAAAAAAAACTTTATCATTTAACCACCACCAAAGCTTTGGATCAGCCTACAAAGATGACACCTGGGCCTTATAAGGATTCTTCAATCGAGGTGTTGACCTGAAAACCCCAGAAGGTAAAACTTATAATACATAGCAAGCCCAACATATCTGCAACTCTTCTAATGAGGAACAGGACCGCCCCTAGAGGACCAAAGGAAGCATGTAGAAAACGTAGTTTATAAGTTTTCATCCCCAGAGATGTGTAATTATCAGAGAAAAGACTACATTGGACACATTACACTGACACTCCGAAGATGTATGCTGGCCCACAGAAATCAGGGGTCAATAAACTAACACTATATTGATATCCATGACTGGACACCCTCCCTGAAAGAATAAGTTGACGGAACCCAAATTATTCACAGGGAGAGCAACTACAGCAGGCTCATAATAGCTGAAGCTGTAAGCATCGCCCTCCAAAGACCAACATTGAACATTCAACAGGATTCTGAATACAGTATATGCTCCCTTCAAGCACAAAGTGATATGGATAATCTCTGTAGTGGTGCAAGTCTGTGTGTACGTGTGTGTCTATGTATATAAATGTATATAAGTATACAATCAGACATCGTCCTCTTTATAATCTCAGGATCCCTGAAATTTGAAAAATTTTCAACTATTACTTTTTTTAATTTTCTATTCATAAATTCAAAATAATCAATCATAATTTTTGTAAAGCCTCAGTAATCACTTGATAAAGACATAGTTTTGACAAAATAGTGTTGTTGTGCTGTATAAATGAAGAAGAAAAAAGCTATAGTGTCTTTAACCAAAGGCTTACACTTGATAATCTAAAAATTAGAAAATACGGGGATTCCCGAAGGAAGCACATTGACGCCACAAAACACAAAGACAATCGCCTTCAATGAAAATTATATAAAAAACACACACACATAAACACACACACACACACACACACACACACACACACACACACACACACATATATATATATATATATATATATATATATATATATATATGTATATATGAGTATAGAGACTATTTATTGTAAAATTGGGTTTCACAGAAAGGTGTTTTATATCATATCACTATGGTTATTCAAATATTTCTTGATCAAGTTAGGCTTACAGTTAGCGAAAATGCATTAGTAGAAGTTCAATGTTTTAGAACAAGAAAATGGGTCATGAATGGAAATGAATGATGATTGCAGATGATCTTGTAATTACTAAATTTGAAAGTGTTGCCCGAGAAGTTAGAGAGAAAATGTAAGAAAGAATAAGGTTAAAAGGGTAAATGGATACCACGAAGATATAGCAATTAATATCTACATGAATGGTGAAGAATAGAACTAATTTTTATATCTCAGTATTTAGGAGTACATGTAACAAAAATTGGTGTACGAGGTAAGAAGGAATTACAGATAATGAGGAGAATGGAAGTTATCTGATCACGAGCAAAGGATTCAGAAGCGAATGTAGAATGTTAAAGAAAGAAAAGAGATTGAATCTTCTAACATGACACATATTTTAAGATAACATAAAAGGACCTTAATATGCACGACGAACGAATGTGAGGCGGCTGGTGAGGAAAATAGTCTGCATAAGTTCTTCAGTGACTCAGTAATTAAAATATGAATATGTTAAGTGGTGGGAGACTCTTGGAAAAGAGATTAATATTGAAAATAGTATGTACATAAATAGTATATATATACACTATATATATATATATATATATATATATATATATATATATATATATATATATATATATATACATATATATATATACATATATATGCATATATATACATATACATACACACACATATATATATATATATATATATATATATATATACACACACACACACGCATACAACAAATGCGGTCGTTTATAGTCCTCTGCAAGACAAAGGCTTCAGGTATCTCCACTCAGATACGATATATATATATATATATATATATATATATATATATATATATATATATATATATATATATATATATATATATATATATAATTATAAGATACGAAAGTGTAATATAAATTTTAAGGAATGCTGATTAAACGATATCCAGGCATTTTTGGCATGTCGACTCCATTAGTTGGATATAAATGCAGCGTGCGACCTGTGACATTATGAGAGGTAGGCTTCACCAATGCACCCATTGTTGGCAATTGTCTTTGATACTAATGATTAAACTGGCGGCATTCATTATGTGCACCCATGCGAAAGGAAACAAAAAAATATGGAGAAAGTCATGATTATTCTCTTTGACCGAAATGAAAGAAGCCAGTCTGATCGAAAACGACCGGTGATGGGACACAAAGCCGAAGAGAAAACGACGTCCTTCTCGAGACGCTGAAAGGTTTTAAATTTCATTTTCATATAAAGAACCAATCAGACTTACTTATTGATTTTCATATTTTTATTTTAAACTAAAATGGTTAATGTTCCAGTTAAGCGAGACAGAAGAATTTTGAAAACACTAAGAAATATTCTTGGACGAATTTCCCGGAACGTCAGGAGTTTTCCATAAAGTGAATAAAAATTCCAGGAATTTCTCCAGCTTTAATAAAACTGCAAACACTTCTTATGAATGAAATGTAAATTATATTCAACATAATTTCTTAAGCGGTCTACTACACTGTTTGCAGAATTAGATTATCGAAATATTTCTAAAAATACGTGTTGACAGAATTAGCAGGATCCTTTGATTTTTTTATATGAATGTTTAAAGAAAGAAAGCAGAAAGTTCAAATGAAAGAGAAAATGAAAAGGAAATGCAAGAATAAGGATTGCGATGTAAAGTGAAGATACGAAACAATACTGACAATATCGAGGAAGAAGCTGACGGAAATTACAAAGTGACAGAAGACGGAATAAAGGAAGGAGAAAATATATCTAAAGTGATCAAGAACAACAGTGTAAAATAAATACATAAAAATATAAAATTTTCTAGAACTCACATGAAAAACGGCTAAGAAAACATTTACATGGGACGCACCAAAGTAATGTTATGATATCAGTAAATGTCCAATAAGGAAAGAATTGAAAAGATAAAGGCAGAAAGGGAGAAGAACGAATCTACATGCACATCTTTATAAGCACTTGGCGACCTAAAGATGCTAGGAATCAATACTTTTAGGTTGGGAAGAGGAGGGAGAGTCGACAGAAATCTGGCTGAGAAAAGGACCTACAGTATGTAAATGTGACATATACGCCCTATAACGAAATCGATATGAAAATAAATCTATAAAATTGACCTATACAATAATCAATAAAATATAGCACATGAATTAATTTTTATTTATGAAAACAATATTTAGATTCCTTATCTAGATTCTTGGGGGTCAATGGGATCCTTTCCACAGTCAAATTTGTTAACAACAATAAAAAAAGTTTTCGAAATATCTAAAGCCAAGAGTAATGACATTCATAATATCGGCATAACAAGGTATGGAAGCGACTAACAGGTCAATATTTTCCATAAAATAAATGTCAAACGGGAACTAGTCGACGTAATTTATCCTTTGGTTACCAATCAGCCGAAAAAAATAAGGGATGCACAATGTTGATTAGCTGCTTATAAAATAACACGTGTGACTGACGGAAGTGCGTGACTCAGCTCTACGGCTGGTTTTGTTGCTCACCTTTTTCAGGGTTATTGGATAGAAGGTCTGCAATTATTTCTTTCGATTCCGCCTTTTTACTAGAAAACTGAAATTATATCTTGGAGATGTAAGAGTTTATGCTTACCATTTATGAAGTTATATATTTTACTCTTCTAAATAAAAATATACACGTAAAGGAGAAAATAGATTTGATACATATAAATTCCATATTTTACAAACATTCTTGAATGTATATAAACTAATCTCTTATTCCTATACACACATATATATATATACCCACACACACATATATATACATATATATATATATATATATATATATATATATGTGTATATATATATATATATATATATATATATATATATATATATATATATATGTGTGTGTGTGTGTGTGTGTGTGTGTGCGTGTGTGTGTGAGGGTAAAACTAAGATAATGTTCAGTGAAAATAGAGACAAAAAATTAGGGTTATGGAAGAACCTCTAGAGATTGTTAATGAATATAATTACTTAGGATAGACAGTAAGTGTTTCCCAAGGACATGAGGCCGAAATTAAAAGAATGATAAGCATGGGATGATGAGCTTTTGGTAAAAAAAAATGAAATTATGAAAAGTAAAATGCCACTTTCTCTAAAAAATAAAAGTATTTAATCAGATGATCCTAACAGTATTAACTTGTGCGGCAGAAACCTGGAGCCTTACTACAGCTTTAGAACACGTTATAGCTCAAAGAGCTATGGAAGGAATAATGATAGGAATAACACTGAGAGTTAGAAAAAGAGCAACATGGATACAGGAGCAAACCAAAGTATAGGATATTTTAATAACATGTAAGAAAAAGCAATGGGCATGGGTAGGACATATAATAGATGGAGAAGATAAATAATATAATGGGTCCCTAGAGAGTGGAAACGAAACAGGGAAGGATGAGAAGACGATGGGTTGACAAGCTAATAAAATTTGCGGATATAAAGTGGCCGAGAAAGACCATAACTAGACGCTAGTGGAAAGATATGTCTGAGGCCTTTGTTCTACAGTGGAATAGTAATGGCTGATATATGTATATATATATATATATATATATATATATATATATATATATATATATATATATATATATATATATATACACATATAATATATATATAATATATATATATATATATATATATATATATATAATATATATATATATATATATATATATATATATATATATATATATATATATATATATATATATATATATATATATATATATATAAATGCAATTGTTTCCTACTTAAAATTCCATAGGTAACCACGTTACTGTAACTATCATACTTTTTCGACTTTTTCATAACTTGTCGAACTGTCATAACGAGATGTTACTGCTGCAACAAATAGAAACGAATAGAAATTATCCTCTCTCATCGATTTTAATTGTTGAGTATGGTGACATATTGTATGTAAATAGGCAGGCAAGGGGTAAACATTGGCATTCATATTTTACCATTGACCCTAAATGTACAGTTATAAATTCCGGGTAAAATTTCATCTTTTTTTATCAATTAGACTACCCTATCTAGAGTGATTTGAGCAAAAGAAAGATAGGGAGAAAAGAACTGACATTCTCACTGTCGTTCAATACATCTGCACAGGAGCCTGATCAATATCGCGTACCTCCTTTACACCAACTCAGCTGTTCGCTATAATATTCAGTAAAACCTCGGGCGCTTCCTAAATACCAAAGCCTCTTTTATAATGATGCACCTTTCTGCCCAACATGCAAGTCATCATGTGTCACGGTAAAAGCAGTGAAGTTAACCATCAGTTATTTTCTATCTTTCAGTGACTGACATACATATTGAAATTCGAATTATAGAACCTGAAAACTGACATTAGAAATTTCAAGTGAAAAAGTTACACATAATATCAACATGGACTAGTATAATTTACAATATAGAATTAACAATTTTGTCAGTGGCAATCAGAATACTGATATACGAGGAAACTGCTTATTTTAAAACATCAGGTTTTTGGTAAAATTTGTTAGATGATATCCACTTTGTTTGGATTCTTCACATCCGTGAAATTTCCATTGGTGTGAGGTCAAGGGTTAAGCAAACGACACTATTCATCATGAATTTATTACCAGTGAAAAAATATTACTTTTCTGTAGTTCTGCTGCTCTAATACATAAGGATTTTTAAATACTTCGCAAGCTTTACATGTCCCACAGCATTAATGATAGATTCGAAATATATCACAGTTACAAAATTAATTAAAATAATTACTGGAATAACAAGCATAGCAACCAAGTTTATAAAACGAGAGATTAATCAATCAATCAATAAAACACTATTTTCAACCAAAAATGAAGCTTCATAATGTTACGTGATTATAAACCATCTTTTGTGCTTGCGATAAGAGTTCAAATACAATGCAATGCACATGAATACATACTAACATGTAAATAAATATGATAAATGTATATGAATCTAATGAATATTAAGAACATGATATCCAAGCTAATGGCCTTCCCAGTGGGCTATTAGGTCTTGGAACGGTCGATGAAAGTGCGTATTTCTTTTTTATTTACAAGTAATAATGATAATGAAAAAAAAATGCTAATAAAGATGTACGTTATCCAAGGACCCTTCAGCAACCTCGAAATTAAATAGGTTTATACCTTACGACTTCAGCATAGTTTAAGAATACTTTGTCCACATAATCATGCAATTTAATCAGATTGTTTGCAAAAACTATCTTTATCCTCCAACAAGAGGATTTTGTCATTAAATGATAACCTACACGAAATCTCTCACTGAAAAAATACAGGAAGAGGTTTGGTGATAATATATCGAATATTGTCTGAATTTAATTTCACCGTGTTTCACAATAATGTTTTACTAGTAGGCCTACTTAAGGCATGTCGATTTTGGATGAGGTATTCGTTGGTATCCTGAGTAAATCTTTTTTTTTTAGCATTTGATCTATATAACTATATAATTCCCTGTTATCGTATTTGGTTAGCGTCTTCAATTCTGGTTGTCACTATAAGTCCTTCGAGCGGCGTAGGATCGTCGAAGACTGGTGGCTGTTGGGTAGTAGAGGGTACCGGCTCTTTGCAGGCATCCTTGATTGGCATCGTCAATGGCCATTCCACTCAAACCCCTGACTGTATTGTGTCTTCGTCTTGGCTGGCGCAGAATCTTCTGCACTGGTTTCTGTTGTTTCTGATGGTGGGCTGTCTCCTGTCGCACGAGAGAGTTCATACTAAGGAGCGAAAGTGCCCTTCGAAGGGACGATTTCCTGGAGAACTCTCGGGAGTGCTGCTTTCCTTGGGGAGAGTCTTCAACATATATAGTAGGGAGGTTGGTATCAGTGTCACGGCCTCTTTTGTGACTCCTCGGTAGGCGAAGGGACACAGCCCTTCTAGGTTGTGTTGGGCCATCGCTGGCGGAGGGACTGGAAGTGGCTGCTTCATTGGTGCCCCTCGAACTTCTAACCTTCAGAGATATAGACCTCCCTAAACGCGCCTGAAGGACAGCTGTAATCGATGATACTGAACTGATAGATCCTCTGTCGCTGCAGTTCGAACCTTTGGAGATTTTTCTCGCCCGAGGGATGTTATGAAGAGGATGCAAGTAATCCTCTTTAGTACTGGTGCTGGGCAAGTTAGCATTATCAACAAAAACTGGACCCATTTCGCGATTAGAACTGGGCGATTGGATGACTGATTGTGTTTGAGAATGGGACCTGTCACAGTCAATACAACTACCTAGTGACTCTCGTAAACTGTATTTTCCGGAAGATTCACTGCTGTTACTACTGCGCCCTTGGTCACCATGAAGACTGGCATCATCGCAGCAGCTATGCCCCGAGTCTAAGGCTGAATCTGAACCAGAATGCCGACCAGTCAGTCCATGATTCTCGTCGTTCATGGTACAATTGACGTTGTTATCGGAAACTGCATCAGCGTTAGACATATTGGAAGTGCCACGACAGTACTGACACTGACCCATCGTTTAGAAGTGTAAAATGGTCACCACGGCGCTGCGGGTGTTATCCATAACAAACAGTACACACATAATTAGTGATATTTAACGATATTTTAATCCAACGGAAGCATCCATTTCGATCCAAAGATCATCCTTTTCCCCGTCAGAATTCTCAATCAGCTTTTCTTTACGTTTCTTCAGAAAAGACGATAAACCGTATTTAGTAAAAGTTTCTTGAACTACGTATTGAAAAAGTTTTGTTACTGAATATGAGTCGACAGTTCTTTTTCTCTCTCTCTTGTTCTCTGGCTACTAAACCAAATTATCTATTAGCAACTACCAGAAGCTTTTCTTTCTGATTCACACAAAAGACTGGGATACGCAGGGAGCGTTACCGACCGATCGAGAGGCGTTCCAAGCGTGCACTGGCACTGGCTTGCCCGTCAAGAGCCTCAAATACTACTTTTACGTGAGCTGCCAGTGGCGTAATATGGCTCCCACCCGCCTTTAAGACAAGTAGCTTTAAACAAGCGCTCCCTAAAAGATTTTTATAAGGCCCTCTTCCACAACTTTAACCAACTCCCTTAATTATTTTTCAGATGTAAATATCCTGACTTCGGAATATCATCAATATAATTGTGATAAAACGAAGTAACTTTAAGAATATTATTGAAAACAAATATGGGTAAACCAATTTGATATGTGTAAACAAAAAAATCTCTATTCATTATCAAATGGATGTGTGATGTTACCCTAGGCAAGTAGTGGCTCTTTTGAACGAAATGTCTAATCAATTTGAACCGGTACACGAAACGGCAGTAAAATTAAACTTCGCATCAACAAATGTAAACCAATAAATCAGGAGGAGATGCTTTGTAGAAGCCTATTCCGATCTTATTTTTAGCCTCCTCTAATTGACGAGGGATTTACCATGCGGGCCACTAAGTGAAAAACAATATATTATCCAATATATCATAATATTTTTATATTTCAATTATATGTAAACACATACACTTTGATACTCTCCAATGACTGCTCATGAATAAAGTCTATAACTGTCTACGTCTTCCTCTATATATTTAAGCATAAACGTAAATTCCACTCTTCATTTATTTAGACAAATAATACTCTAGTTTCTCTTTTTGGTCTATTAGAACATACAAAATATAACACATCTATCTGTCTATGTATATTCAAACATTCATATACAGTATGCTATGTCTGCAACTGTATCAAGACACTCAAATATAGTAAATAAAATCTAATCCATATTAATATTTTCGAAGTATATGCTAACATTTCAATTTTATCCTAATAAGACTCATCAGTTTAAGAAAATTTCAAATATATGTATATATATTATATACATATATATATATATATATATATATATATATATATATATATATATATATATATATATATATATATATATATATATATATATATACACACATATATATATGTATATATATATACATATATAAAATTATCTATCTATCTATTTATCTATCTATCTATCTATCTATCTATATATATATATATATATATATATATATATATATGTGTGTGTGTGTGTATATATATATATATATACATACATACATACATTCATTCAAGGCGTTTTCGTCAGTGGCGTTAATGTGTTTCCTACAGGAATCCTCGTATTTTCCCAGCTTCTTTAGATTCTTAGGTGTAAGCCTTTGGTTGAATAAACTACTGTACGACTATTCTTTTTCTTTTTCATTTATGCCCGGAAGAGATGTTTAAATCTCACAGAGAAGACTACATCTGATACACTACCACGACACTCGGAAGACGTGTACTGGCCCACAGAAATCAAGGGGCAATACAACATTATATTGATATCTCCTTGTTTCCTTTCCTCACTGGGCTATTTTCCCTGTTGAGGCCCCTGGGCTTATAGCATCTTGCTTTTCCAACTAGGGTTGTAGCTTAGTAAGTAATAATAATAATAATAATCCACGAC
>NC_090768.1:45228581-45251081 GCF_036898095.1 Palaemon carinicauda
ATATATATATATATATAATCTATCAGTCTCCTTTTACTATTTACACCTGTATTTGTAATAGCCACAATGACCTCTTTACATCATAACGTCAGATATTGGGGGAGCCTTCCGCAACAAAGCATAAACCCAAGCTCTGAAATGAATGATGATACCATAATCACCGTGGCAGGACTCGAACCAATACACGAGAGTTTAGGATGAGATTTGCCCTTAAACCATTCGACAAAAAAAAATATCACCCGCCGAACATATATAGCTAATCAATTCTCCGATAAATGTCCATGGCTCCGACAAATAAAAACGTTCGGCAGGAACGGTTTGTTGATTAGATTAATAAATGGAAATAAGTATTGAAAAAATACTGGCCATTTCTTTTTTTTACTGAACTCTATTCTTAGGTATATAATACCATTTTCATTGCACTGATAATGATTATCTAAGAAATTGACGTTTAAATAGATTCTTAATATTTCTGGATATCAGCCATCTACTGCTATTCCACTCTACTGTAGTCTAAACTTGACTAATCATCAAAAAGGTTGGAAGAACCACATACTGAGTTATCAAAGCTTTTTAGCCGTAATGAAGGACTCAGGGTCTTATGGAGGCAGTGTGTCTAAAACCACAAACAAGCGGGTTTGGCATCGTGACACAAACGACGAATTAACGGTCACTTACAAATGACTACATGTGATTGGCGTCTAGGATATCTCTCCGCCTAAGCTAGGACCAGGTATGGACAGGAAATGGCTACGGGTGACTTAGCAGGTAGACCTAAAAACTTCATCAAACCCCAATCCTTAACTATGAACATTGTCCTATCTTTGCTTCTTTACCTCTTATTTTTTCTAAGATCATATAGTTTGTATATTAAAAAATCCATTTTAATGTTACTGTTCTTGCCTTTCCAACTAGGGTTATAGCTAAGCAAGTAATAATAATAATAATAATAATAATAATAATAATAATAATAATAATAATAATGAACATTAGTGAACCAATTTTCAAACTAACGGCACAGCTTGAACTTCCGACCCACGAATTATGATTAAGACACTTAATCCAATAGGCTTCCCTTACCCTTGAGATATCAGGACGATCTCGGAAGTATATCGTAGCAATGCCATCAAATGTGCATGAAAATGGCACTGAACTAATTTTGGAATCAATACATTCAAAGGTGTTATGGATCTTTTCCTTCCTAATTTTCATGGAACCAAGAGAAAGTGCTTCATTTTTTCTCAAGCGAAAATTGTTTACAAATGGGGCTAGGATTGGGTCCAGCGGTTTCACCTTCAAGGTGAAAGCTTCATCAAGCCACATCAAGTGCTGCCCCAAGATGGCTAGAGATAGTGGACTCAAGTATCACCCAGTTCATCTCATTAGTTGCTTTGCTAGTAAACTAAATAGAGAAGGGAGAGATCGCAAACTAATAACTGTAGTCTATATATTCCCTTGCATGTTGGAATAGTTGTTCGATTCCCCGTACCATTCATTTTACTTATGAATATAAAATACGGGTCTCATACAATTCAAGATACGTTTGTGAATGAAGTACGCTTTGTATTTTCCTAGAAATTACAAATTCCATCTCATTCGCAAACATTAATACCTGACTCTTCGCTCACAATAAAGGCCATTACAATTTTTAAGAAGATAAGTTGAGCTGTTACTCTCTATTGCTATCTATGCTCTCCTTTGTTTTGATCAAGCAAGTTGGTCGATGTCTACTTTAGTTAGTGATTTAAGAAGGTGGGTCTTTAGGGAGATCGCTCTTTGGGTACGTTAGCTTTTCATCTTTATAGTGAAGGAACACTTGTAAGCAACAGTAGCACCTATATATTCTCACATTCAGAGGCCTGTTTCCTTTTCAGAGACTAGAACTCCTTGTACCTTTATGGAAATAGCCATCATTAACTTAATTTCATGTCTAAAAAATCTACAACTAAATGTTAATTTAAATACCAGGAAGTATATTGCACAATGTGCTGCTTTAAAATCAACTGACATTAAACTATGTTTTATTGTATTTTTTTTTTACTATTGTTTCTGTCATTCATTTTATATTAAAGCAATAACCTACGATCAGCGCCATCATGCAATATGCCATGGCATATTTAAAATTAATGCAAACAAGACCTTGAACTGTTTAATAACTCTGGGCAATGTCATTTGATTAATTTACCTACCGCCAGCAAGATCTATTTTTTTTCACAGGTTCGGAACTTCATGTAATCTAATAAACAGTAATTACAGACCCTTGTTGACTCACAGAGCAGCGTAAATTTCATTTAACAGAATCACGCTCGGCGTCAGAATAATTTCACGTCCTTGCTTTTTTCAGTAAAAAGAAGTCATGTATTTACGAAATGCATACAAAATTTTGTCACCTTTGTATTACGTTTAATAACTTTTAATAACTCAATATTTAATCAAAACTGTCAAATGAGTAGATAGATAATATCATTTACAAGGATGCAAATAACCTTGATGAAAACTACTATTCTCAGAATGAATCCACTTTTGCAAAAAAATCGTTTGACTGAACCCGTGATGCATTTCAAGATCATGAATTGATAAAAACAGTGTCTACTTTATTTATTTGGGTGTATTGATGAAGGTGAGGGCACTGATTTCGATCTCATTTGCATCAGTTCTTATAGGTGAAAACTATGACACTGGAAGCTGCAGATGAGTGGAGTTTTGTAGGAAGGAAGGCACAGGAAAGACTTAAGCGTGGGGACTTATTGAGCCTCCTTGAAGTGGGGGTAGAGATTTCACCAAGTCCCTTTGTATCGTAAGGCCGGGGGTGGGTTCTGTGTAAGGCATTGGTGGCGCTGATGTGATCACTGACAAAACTTTTGTTGAAACGTCTGTTGGTGCCTTAGAAGCATAAGATGTTATTTTTGTCTTATATTTGTCTAACATTTTCAAAGCCCAACAGATATCAGTATATATCTAGAGCTTATCTAGTAATGTGTTTAATGTATAAGAGAATTCAATATAGCTCTCTCTATATAAACAATACACACATGTATATATATATATATATATATATATATATATATATATATATATATATGTATGTATATATACACACATTACATATATATATATATATATATATATATATATATATATATATGCACACACACACACACACACACACACACACATATATATATATATATATATATATATATATATATATATAAATATATATATATATATATATATATATATATATATATATATATAATTTGTGTGTGTGTGTGAGTGTGTATTTGTACATATATGTATATATAATACAAATTCTTGAATGTGTTTCCGTTTGCAATGATATTCAAACAAAGCAGGTAAAACATTCATGAAATATAGGGGACAGAAAACCCCACTTTCCAAAAAAAGAAAGCGGGTTAGGATGGGTCTTCTTACCAATTAGGGCAATGATCAATACAAAGAAAAAAAATGATCAAAGACCTACACGTGGCACCTAAAATACACATGAGAAGAGATCATTCCTCTAAGCTACGTATACATACCTGAATTCTACAAGTATTATTGCAACGGTAGGGAATTTATATTAAAACACAAGAAGAAATTTAAGCAAAAGGTTGTTTTTTATACCATTTTTCACAAATTCTATCTATATTCTATTTATTTTCCTTAATTAGGGTAGAAAATTAAGAGAAAAAACTAGCTTCCACAAAGTAAAGTGCTCAGGTTTTTCATGTGTAAAGAGTGGCGTAGTTAGGGTTAGAAAAGTGAGGGACGGCGGAGAGGGAAGGTACAATGTTTTCTAGCGGATCAATTAGAGGCTCTATCTTCTTACATTCATGTTTATTTCTTTTTTTAATAAAAAATCAAATAAATCATTTCTGTTAATGTGTTGGTTCTATCATATGAATATGGTTTAACTGAGATGAAACAAGAAATACCCTTTAATTTTATTCTAGGCTAAAAACACCTAAATATGTACAAAAAATAGTAAACCTAAATATAATGTGCTTTAAAGTAAGAAAAAAAAGTGGTCGATAAATTGATTGTATGGATTACTATGGCTGAATTTAGGTTACAACTTATATTCATAATGAAGTATGCATATCATATATCAGAGATTACTCCAAACACATAAAAATTACTGAACATTGTCTAAAGAATACTAATGCAAAGATACAACTCATAACAGCTGAGGTTTGCTGTTGTTATGCTACTTTTCAAGGAGATTAACGAATTCTTCCATCGTAAGAAGCTTGTAATGAGTCTTCGTTACGCCAAGCTCTTTTCAAAAGAAGGTGATGTAGGTGGAAGTACCAAGGCTATTGTGACCAATTTCTATAGACCATTAAATGATTCTTTGTAAGGAGGCATTTAGGGAGACTTCCCCTGACTTCCTATTCAATATCCTCATTGCTTTTTGCATTCACTTTTCAGAAAGAAAGAATCTTTACGGTATTAGTAAGCCCTGAGTTGCAAAACATTTATGATTAGAAAATTTAAACTTTTAGGGTACAGTGCTGACACTGATTGCTTTCAACAAAACTTTTGCTAGAACTGCTGAATCTCGAATCAAGTAGTGTTAGCAGTTTATTCAAAACCCTCTCTCTCTCTCTCTCTCTCTCTCTCTCTCTCTCTCTCTCTCTCTCTCTCTCTCTCTCTCCCTTTATATATATATATATATATATATATATACATATATATATATATATATATATATATATATATATATATATATATATATATATATATTCATATAAGCCATAAATGCATCTTGATATCAAATTTCTCTGCCTCGGGGTCAGAGACCCTAGGGGGAATTAACTTTATGATAATAGCTTCTGGTCGGCTAAGAAATGGAATCTGGACCAAGGAAACTGAGGTTCCAGTGACTTACCACGGTGGTAAGTTATTGGAACCTCAGTTTCCTCGGTCCAAGTTGGAAACCTTAGCCGCCCAGAAGCTATTATCGTAAAGTTAATTTCCCCTAGGGTCTCTGACCCCGAAGCGGAGCAAATTCGATATCAAGAGGTATTTATGGCTTATATGAAAATATGAAAACACGATTAAATGTGAAAAAGTATCATATAATGTATATATATATATATATATATATATATATATATATATATATATATATATATATATATATATATATATATATATACATATATATATATATATATATATATATATATATATATATATATATATCTTTTTGTTACATAAAATAAAAATTTTGGGGAATGATTAAAAGCTATTGATTTTCACTAAATGCCACCAAAGACACGTCTAATCCATTTAATGTTATGTATTCAGCAGGAAATGAAGAAGAAAATAAAGCTCATTTTGGAAGATTCCAACCATAGAGACTGAAATATCAAGAGTCAATCTAGGGTAGCAGAACCTTTGAGTAGTGGGGGAGAACCGCGTGACCGCTCACGTGTGTAAGAAGATTAGTTTCCATATGAAAGACTAAGACAAAAGTGGAAGGAGTTCACTGGCGAAAAGAAGAAAACGTTGGGTATACGAAAAGATCTCCACTAAAACCAAGGAAGAGAAAAGACGCAGCAAATTTTTACGAGATAGATTGATCTGATAAGAAATGTAAAAGGAGTTAAGGTAGGGAGTAAGTTAATTCATGATTAGGCCGTTTAACTAAATAGTCCTAAAGGAAGAATGACCTGATGGGAATGATTTATGAAGACAAGATCCTAGTCATTCTTTCATTATAAAATCCATACTGGTGAATGACGAAATGGCTGTGATTTTAAGCACCATAGAATGTGTACGCTAAATAGTGAAAGGATGCCTCCCCCCCAAAAGAAAAAAAAAAAAAAAAAACTTGGCTTCATTAAGTAATTGTAATTGTAGATGGGTTACTAACTTTTCATGGATGGAAGCTGTGTAAGAGTGACTCTGAGATTAGGAATACTAATGGTAGAATAAAATGTAAATATAAAATATTAATATAAATAAACTCGTTGAGAAATTGACAAATATAAAGAAGACCCCCATCAGACACACAATGTCATTCCTTCTTCAAAAACTTGGCAACCATGGACTCCCTGGATTGAACTGACAAGTGAAGAAATACTACTACAATAGTAAGAGGAGGTTTTGTTCTTTCTTTCTAGGCCATGCAGCTATAACTAGAGCTTGTACTTTTATATACCCAATTCAAAAAGTGTTCTAAAGCCTATACGAAAAATAGATATAGTCAGCGTGTAGCCATGAAGACATCAAAATCAGAGCCAAGCAAAAGCTCATTTTATGGCCTGGATAGCAAACATCATCACTAAACGTTTAGCACAAAATCGTTTTCCATGACTTCGCAAAGCCTCTTCCATAGTTTTAGTAATATTTGAAGAAGGAAAAATATACAACTACAAAATTCTAACATCAAATAGTATAGATACACAGAAGAGATTTATCAATATAAGTTTTTGAAATTTACACCTAACAATATGAAAAACAAACATTCGAAAGTCCTTAGAGGCTGAATCGCTTTTATTTTAAAATGGGAGCTTCCCCTTTTCCACCAATCATACGAAATTTTTCACAATATGCCAGTTCAAAGATATATCTCCACACAGGATTCTGCTCAATCACCCTCTGTCACAGAGAGAGAGAGAGAGAGAGAGAGAGAGAGAGAGAGAGAGAGAGAGAGAGAGAGAGAGAGAGAGAGAGAGAGAGATCTTCAGTCCGATTTCCGAAGAACTTTTCTCAATTCCTATTCTCATTAAGAAAAAAAATAGCATTTTATTTCCGGCGCCCACCGAGTTCACAGAATAGAATTTTCTCTTATAACGCATCTGTAGTTATTTCATCGTTAAGAATAATCCAAGAAATGACTATAGAGGAAAGTGAACGATGGGATTTAGTATTGCTTAAAATCTTTATTTCCCAGCTACTTTCTGAACGATTCCAATTTAAAGCTTAACTTCACACTTTGAGTAAATCAACTCGTATTTCTAACTCCAAAAGAAATTAAAGATGAAAAAGGAAAACAATCATAGAATTAAGGCAACTATCCCTAGCAATTCTAGTAGATAAACAAATTTATTATTGAAAAAACAACCGCAAAATACAGACATCTATAATTTGTCTCAGAAATGCGGTAGTGATTAGTGCAAAATATCATAATAACTGATAAAAAAAATAGATAAAAACTAAAGCAGGAACTAAAGTAGACTAAAATATTTGGAATTATTGAGTTGTCTATTCAGGATAATACTCGATGTACAAAAATAGCCGACAATTGAAATTGAAATGTTTTCAAACAGAAGCATAAAAGCTTCCCTTTGCTCTCAAAATGGGAATATACCTTAAAAGGCCTTTCGCACCGAATTACGCCGAGACTCAGTGACTGGAATGACCCCCGGTTGCCGATGACGGCTCAAATCTCATTCCGAAATTTCGGCAAAGCCGTTCAGTGGTTTATCCGATTTATGTAATACAAGAGTAATAATATTTGCTCGTAAACTAACATGTTCCAACTAGAACTCCCTCATTTGCAAACATTTTGGAGGTCTATAATTCTCATCGTATTTCCAGATATTTTCTTGGTTCCACATCATCTTTATTCCTTTACATGTACTCAAATTTTTAGATACTTTCTATAATTACTTTCCTTCCTGGTTGCCTTAACAAAATACTAAATGGCTATAATAATAATAATAATAATAATAATAATAATAATAATAATAATAATAATAATAATAATAAATTTTGTGATCACAAAAGAAAATTAAATATGGATTTATTAATAAATAATTGGATTATTAATTAACATGATAATATAAATTCCCAATCTTGATCGGTAACTAAAGATAGATACATTCAATTACTATCTGCCTTTACATCCATTTTATGCACTTCATTTCTTCTCATATTCCCCCTTTTTTTTTGTAAAACAGAATCCTCCTTGAGCAACCAATTACAGTATTCATCACGCCCGACCTTAGCTCACTTGGGATCTACAATTCACTTTAAGAGTTCGGGTAATATTCCTAAGGAGAATTCCATCAGCTCTTGAGCTTTCATTTGGATATGTTTCAATGGAAACTGATTTCCTATTCTCCTATTTCCGTTCACCTTAATCGCGTGGGGTCGTTACAATCCTCTGAGATCTAGAATTATGATCTATTTCATTCACACTAGAAGCTTCCCATATCCGGTGAATTATCCTAATCGTCTGTTTGAGTTCAATGCGTCCCATTATCAATAGCCATTACCAAAATAACTGTAATAGCCCGGCCAAGTTTGTTCTGTCCGCTTGCTCGTCTTCACAACAAATTCATTATACATAAGCTTATATTAATTTTGGCTTATATAATTAATTTTCAACGTTTATGTATTTACATACTTAAAATTTTAAGAACCATCCAAACCATACCTCACACGAACGGGGAAAAGAAAGAACTGATGAATGTATGGAATAATAGAACAAAATATAACAATGGAGAGATTCCATGTATCTAAATAGCAACATTGACATCTTAATTTCTCATCAGTATCCAGCATTATCCAAGTCATGGATGAATGAAGAAGCCCTTAGCTTCTGTGACCGGATTCGGCCAAGGTTAATAGCCAGAACATATTTCCTAGCCATGAATATATAAAAGTATGAATTTCAATATCATAACAGTTTTCCATAGCATGGAACTCCTTAACAGAAAAACCACACAAACGTTACTGTCACTTTCACACTTTAACTACTAAACTGCGGGTGAACTCCAAGAAAGAAAATATCTAAAGCATGCTCGCTCTTCCCAGAAGTGTTCTTCCATTCCTTTGTTCGTTGTCTCAGTCGTGTCAGAAAAAATAGCTGTCTTTAGAATTGCATTTTCATTTAATAATTTTCAATATTTCGCTTATCTCTATTTGCGTGTTTTTTGCCGGGGGTGGGGGGGGGGCATCTTCAGCAATCGTTACTTCTTAGTAAAGAAAAAAAATTGCTACTTTCTACTGACGAGACTCTAAAAGTAAATCTGAAGCAAAGTTGTGCTACACAAATACACTTCTCAAAATTAAGAATCATGAACTCCATTCCCTTTGCAAAATTATTAAAGCTAAATGTGAAATGAGTATAACTTGCTTTCAAAGTCGGAAAGATCAAAGAGAAACTTAAATTGTCAATTCCATCCTTTGTTTGTCTCGTCTAGTCAGTAGGGTTATAAATAGACGCTTTCGAACAACTTGTTTGTAAAGGACATAATTCGAACAGATGAGACTGAATTTGTTCATTAACCGGGCAATGTTCATCATGATTTCTAAGAGAGATTAAGAGGGGTTTAAAATCATAACTATCAATCATTCCACAAAAAATTATTCTGCAAAGCTTTCTAAAGGGAATGCATTTCATACGTCATGCCATTGAGACCATTAAATAAGAGTTCTCAATATTAAGGCATGTGAATATAACGTTTAAATTTCATAACGATTCTACAATAAATATATATCTTCGAATTCTTTTTTTTTTAACTGTTTTATGACAGGAACTGACCTGGATCGTTTGTGACATCCAATTCATAGATCAATATATATATATATATATATATATATATATATATATATATATATATATATATATATATATATATTTATATTTATATATATATGTATGTATATATATATAATATATAAATTATATATATATATATATATATATATATATATATATATATATATATATATATATATATATATATACATGTATGTATATATATATATATATATATATATATATATATATAAATATATATATATAAATATATATATATATATATATATATATATACTGTATATATATATATATATATATATATATATATATATATATATATATATATATATATACCTCAAGAAAATAGTTACATTTGCTATTTATAGTTTTATTTCCATGAATACACGAAGAGTCAACCTATCTCCAGTCATCTTCAAAATAGTTCTATTTTTCTCTTTTTATTCATCCCAGCGACGGATTCAAAGCATCTTTTAAATTCTTTTGTTACCCCTTCTTCCACCCCTGTTATTGACCTTTCCTTTTCCGTTCGCTCCATTTCCTCCTTGCTATCTCCTTCTTGTGTGGTAAGTCCCTTTCTTATCTTCGCTTTCACCCTCACCTTCGAGCACCTGTTCACTAGTGAATGCATTTCATCCTTTCGCTTGAATAGAAGACGCATACGGCGGAAAGATTTCTTCAATGGAAACATCGGTTGTATTTAAGGTGCCACCTTCACATAAGTTACTTCTTTCTTCTTTTCTCTTCTTTTAATTACTAAGAAACTTCGCATTACTTCACAAGAAAAGTACCGCATAGAATTTTTAGTTTTGTGCAATAGAAAAATAAGAAAAAATAACTTTCAACAAAGATTATAGTATTTTTATTGAGTTGTGCTGTATTTTATATCTAAACCGAAACAGCTGAAAATAGAAAGGCATTTTCAAAAAAATTATTTATGAAATAGTACCGGAGGCATACAGGTATATATTTCTTTCACCTTGTTTTTCCCCCAGAATCCCAATCCTCCGTCGCTCCGTAATTTATAGCTTGTAATTGGAAAAAAGAGGCTTCTCTCATTCCGCCTTCAGGTATTAGATGCCAGTTGGATTCCGATCTATTTTTAGAAGCACGAACAACAAAAGATAAAACGGGTAAAGGGGGGGGGGACTGAGGACGGAAGAGGGAGGGTAATGAAAAAGGAGACCGGACTGGTGTAAACAGAGCCATATAGAGGGGAAATGAGCTGAGGGGGTAGGGAGGGTGAGAAGGAGGGATTTCGGGAGGACACATAAAGGGCCCTGTCAAAGTTAAAGCAGATAGTTCGCTTAACGATTCACGGGAAGAGGGAGAACCCCTCACTATGTCATAGTTTCCGCGATGGAGAGTCGGTGACGTCATTGAAAGAAGTTCAGAAAGCGAATACGTGATTGACTAACAGTCTCTGTTGAAGGTGAAACAGACAATCTGTTTTGTTATGAGCCAACCTTTCAAGAATTCTCTGTGTATACTATTTCATGCTAGTGGAAAATGTTCGAATTAATCTCTATGGCGAGATTCGGCACCGACCTTCTACTACTACACGCACACACTAACACACACACATGCTTTAGGGAGCAATGGGTCCGCTCTAAAGCTTCGCACCTTGCATGTGTTTAACACTAGCTTTCTTTTTACCTTTTACTTCCTTTTTAGCAGTTTAATATCTTTGTTTATTCAGTTGATTGTTTCCTGCTATTTTCTTCCATTTTAAATTTTTTCTCATATTCAATGAACATGCAATTCATATTATTGGAAACTTATGTTGATTACATAATACTGTACACCAATATTGTCTCAATAAAAGGACCCTTTCTTAAATTATAAGCCCATTTAACTAAATCTACAAGTAAGAAAGGGAAATATATATGAGTGGCAATACTTGAGTAAAGCATACCCGCAACCCCACCTTTCCAATTATATCTGAAAAGAGAGACCAAATCTCTTATGACTTTAATGAGTCCTGTAAAGGGGAGTGTCAGTTGTAGGTAATCAGTTCATTACAAATATGAATTAGTACTTATAGATGGGCCTAAAAACCCACACACACACACACACACACACACACACACACACACACACACACACACACACACATATATATATATATATATATATATATATATATATATATATATATATATATATATACACACACACACACACACACACACACACACATATATATATATATATATATATATATATATATATATATATATATACACACACACACACACACACACACACACACATATATATATATATATATATATATATATATATATATATATATATATATATATATATATATATATAAATGTTTTAATATAATTCTAAACAATTAATTACATCTACACACGTCTCGATTTGAGCTTATTTTCTTCTTTAAACGAGGGATGGGTTATTAAATAAAATTAGATGATTAAATTACATACGATGCTTAAATAAGTTACGCATTATTCGTAATGTACTTTTACCCCTGGGGAGGGAAAAACTGTGAAGAACAAAGTAAGGTTGGAAAATAGAATAAAAATAGAATCTCAAATAACATAAATAAAGCGTAAGTTCTCGGCGGCTTGGATAAGCAGAGTAATCTTTTGGAATTTAGTTTTCGTTTCAGAAAAGTGGGAAGGAAATTGAGGAAACCCCAAAGCACATTATGCTTAAAGAAACCCCCTTTTACAGTTCAATGACACGGGACAACTATTATATTGAATTTTATGAAAAGGAGCAAAAGCGTAATTTATAACAGGTAACCAAAGTTACGTCTGCTATTTACTTTTAACACTTTTGACAAGAAATGTTTAATATTTTTATTTCTTCTATAAAAGAATAAAAAAAAATCTACTGATATTTTTAAAATAACATTTGAAAAAAAAAAATCTCAAATCTCAAATAAAGCAAAACGGATATTTTAATATCAAAGACTTCTTAAGTAGGAGAGCCACTCCCACCGATCTTAATGTAAATGTATTATCAAAGAAATACTAACCCGTGTCTCATTTAATTAAATTCTTATACAACGCTTCACGTGTGCTTACCTATCTTTAACCCCACAATTAATAACCATAAAAGTTTTAAATTAAACTGTTGTAAGACAGATCTATAACTATATATAATTTTTTTTATTGTTACGGTGCATAATATTTTAGGTTCCCTATGAATGCAAGTTCTTTATAAATAATAATAATAATAATAATAATAATAATAATAATAATAATAATAATAATAATGATAATAATAATAATGATAATAATAATAATGATAATAATAATAATAATAATAATAATAATAATAATAACAAAAACAGTAATAATAATAATAATAATAATAATAATAATAATAATAATAATTCAACTAGTTATAATCTGAAATTATTATTACCACTGATTCTGAAGAACGGCATTGCTCTTACAACATGTTTCATTTATAATACGGCAAGAGTAATACGGCTCGGAAGATTGCACAATGCGTATTTGGAGAGGAAATACGACTGCGTATGAATACTGACATTATCAAATATTTGAAAGTAAAGGCTACTTTTTAAATGTTCTTCACCACACATCTTGCAATCATCTATAAGCCCTTGCGGTTAAAGCATCTTGCTTCTACAACTAGCTTGTAATAATAATAACAATATTATTATTACCATTTCAAAAAGCTCTATATACTATTCTATTCTATTTAAAACTTGATTTTACATTATGAAACTATAAATAAAAAATGGAGAGATCGTATTTATGTTATTTACAACTTTAGATCTAAAATCAATTACAAAAAGAAACTGGGTGAACAGAGCACACAACAAACTACCATTCTCCAATAGGTGAGCACCAAGCCCTCACAGTCATCCCACTCCATATTGCATAGTGGAAAAACTTGTTTTATGATCTTAATCATCGCTGGAGAATCCGAAGATGTTGCCCATAAAGGTCTGAAAAATACCTAAGCTCAGGTTTTTTTTTTTTTTTTTTTTTTTTTCAAACGCAAACGATGTTGCGTTACAATTCGAGAGATAACAGCGTCCAAAGCGTGAAACTACAGTTTCGTGAATTATAAGAGAGCATAAAGTTACATTCGCGGTGTAAATTAGGTATTACCCTAAAAAATAATCTACGTTTTCATCTAATAACGTGAATTTTCCAAAGTGAGATTTTTTGCCTCATTTCATTTTATAAGGTGACCATAAGGAAAAGGACAAGTCAAAAGTAGAAAGGCATTAATGGTTATTTGTTTCATGATGCGGAAGAAATATAGATATAAAATCAATTTCTTTAATAAGAAAATACCGGAGAGGGCTGATAAGAAATTATTCATAAAAACCAGAAATTGCTAACACTCCCATAAAGGATGAATTATAGTAAGCCCCATATAACTTTCGAGATGAACGCCTGTAGTCCTATCTGCAGTCAAGTTTAGTCATGAAACTTAGGCAAAGTTCAAGAGAAGTTGAGCCGAATGAAGTTCAGGAAAGCCTCTAATTCAAAATTGTAAAACGGGCTTTGTAAAATGACTCCTTTAATCCATCAAAACAAATGAAAATGTAGAAGAGATTCTTCTTCTGTTGTATTATTGAGATCTCATATTTAGCAAGAGGAAAAAAAAAAGATCTATCATCCTATAAATCTAGAAAGAAACTTCTCAGTTTAGTGTTTCAAGCATTACTTCATACAGATTTGGTTCAATACCAACGAATGAATACAGTAATAGCAAATTACTAATAAGTGTGAATAAACTACATCGCAAACAAAGCATAATTGATTACCGGAACTAATTAAATCGATTGGTGAACAAAATTATTTTGGTCACCATTTTACAAACTTGAAAAAAGCAAGTATAAATACCATCTAATTTATTTACCAAGTACATTTATTTCCCAGATAAGGGTTACTGTAACAGTAGATTAATGGTAACCGTTTTGAATCCAACAATGTTAATGTCCACCATGAGAAGCAACAATCTATTCGTTTGAAGTTATTAGTTGATGACTATAGGCCTATCAGAAAAAATTTAACACAATGATAAAGAAATAAAGAAATAAAATGCCTTGCTACAGGTATATAATGCTGTGTATATTCAAATCCACAGCGTAAAGATACGAAGTCAACCTTCACAATTTCTTTACCAAGATATGAAATGAAGTGTATATAGTTCAGCCCTTACAATTAATTTAGTGTACCACACAAATCCATGCTGTTGCCACGTCTGCTGGGATGGATGATGGCTATTAGCATAACATATGTCCTTCCATCTTCCTGCATCAATGCAAGGAAATTTGGCTCCCTGTATCGCCAGAGGAAAGAAAAAGACCATTGAACAAAGATTTCAATGTCATCACTAGGGAATCATTCATAAGACGAGATAAAATAATAATGGAGGGATAAAGAGGGCATAAAAAAAATGTAAAATTAATTTGGTGATATAACGCAGCAATCAATAGCCTGATAGCCTGTTGGGGTCTCACCATTATGAGGGCAATAAATTTCCAAGTATCGGGAGGGGGATTCTACGCTTGAGAGAGAGAGAGAGAGAGAGAGAGAGAGAGAGAGAGAGAGAGAGAGAGAGAGATATGCACACAAAACACCAGATAAAAAACGCTCAAACAAGAATATCTATTACCGTGTATACAGTATATATATATATATATATATATATATATATATATATATATATATATATATATATATATATATATATATATATATATATATATATATATATATATATATATATATATAGAGTTGAAGATACACTTGAAACACAAGAGCTGAATATGGATGATATCTACTGCAAAATGAGTTGGGAGGTATTAGTTCAGCTGACTAGGGTCATATATATATATATATATATATATATATATATATATATATATATATATATATATATATATAATATAATATAAATATATATATATATATATATATATATATATATATATATATATATATATATATATATATATACACACAGTATATATGGTATAACTATGTATACAAAGAGGGGTACGTGAAACCTAGGCGGAGATAAAACACTAAATAAAAAATGAATCATGCTGAAGAGGAGTAGGCAATGAAAGCCGTTAAACTGACTCATCCCTTGGTAGTAAACAAAACCTCGCACGAGTGTTTACAGTTGCTGCGAGAGCCAATCGACTCGCTGCCTAGAGTGAACGAATGACGTCATAAAGATGTCTGTAGCACTCTTATAACAGGATGGGTAGCTGTAGTTGCTGGTTGGACCCGTTGAACTTTCAATGATCAAGATATTATTTTGAGCGCAATGCGATGTTTAAAACTATTGTTGTTTTCGTTTAGTGAAAGGTTGAGATGTGATTCTCCTACAATTTTGTTCTCATTTTATTTTTCGTTTCCACAAGTTAGCATTATTATCTGAATACCAGATGAGGACGTACAAAGCCTTGATAGTGGTCCAAGGGATGCATAAGCCTTCTGAACATTAAATAAGAAAATTAGGAATGAAAGAACTACACAACGGAAAACCAATGTTTTATATGTCAAAGTAGTTATGTTATGGCGTCTATGGGTCCGAGTATAAAAGTAGTCAATAAAGGGACAAAATCATCGATGAACAATACATCATAATCAAATATCAGGATTGAGAAGCAAATAGGGCTATTTCAATAGCTTAAAACTAATCTATTTTCCTTAGTTGCCTTTGGTTCCAAACAATAAGCATTTAAAAATGCACGCAATAATATGGTAGGTATATGATTGATAAGACGGAAATGATATGATAAAACAAAATATCAGTAGAAATTAGAGTGACATTGCGAGTTTTAATCCGCATATATTCGCTTAAGTTACTTTTATTCTTGTCTCACATTACCAAAAATGGAGCGCTTCCTTATTTCATTTCCTCGGACCCAAGTCTCATCTTCCCCCGAAGTCCTTTTATCTATAACTGGAGCCGCAATGCCATTTCCAATTTGATTTTTGTTAGTCCACGTCCAGAGATAGAGTATTATGATATATCATACGTAAGACTTAAAAAAATCAATAGTTAAAAAAAAAACAACATCCATTATCGTATTTTGCGTAAGAGATTAATTTTCTACTAAGAAATGTATAGTAGAAAAAATACAGACATTAAAAATGGGGAAAAAAATAGTTTGCCTTATACCGAATAAAGCCGAATCCCAAGACTGACCATCACCGGAATCTGGACGTCCGGTCCATTAACTCTATCCAGCATCTGCTACAAAGAGCGAGACAGTCTTCAGTCTTTTCCTTGGATAACTCAATCTTTGCTCTTGATAATTCCAATGACTTCTTCATAGTTTACATTATAATAACAATACACAGACTTTTGCCTGATCTCTAACATTATATAACTTAACGTGGTGAAAGGCTTTATGCACCGCCATGATCAGCAAAGCTGTACTAGTCAGGGCCACCCATACTGGGCTGGTTAGCTGTGAGAGATCAGACCAAAGTATCGCACTATCACCAATTCCCACTGGCCAAAACCCAGATATGACTAAGATGTATGAGACCTTTGTCCTGCAGTGGATCAGAAACAACGTTACCTGAGAATGGAAGTCAATAATTGTCAGGTTATTAAAAATTATACACACATTTATGTATATGTTTGAGTGAATATATATTCGTACATCATATTCAAACCCTTTCGCTATAAATATATGTTAACAATAAGGAGATTACTATTAACTAATTCAAGTTTGAGATTTTTGAGCCAGTTCACTTATCTGTTTTATTTATTTTATTCGAATGCCTTTCATTTGACGTAGATCCCCTTTACTTTTATTATCAAGATCTTTTCCTTTCACGCTTCCAGGAAACACTTTCTTTAATAGAAAGAAATCCTGAGATCAGTATTTTCCTTTCAAACCTAATCGGCTTATGAAATTTAATTGAAGATTTGAACTTAAGATTCAGGACTAGAAGGACGTGGGTGCAAAGGTACAGTCATGTCATACACTGTATGTTCAACTTCTAGAATTTACGAAAAAAAAAAAAAGTTTCTTTGTGCAGAGAAAGGAATCAGGCGTATGAGGCACGAAAACTGAAGCAGTACCCTAATCCAATCTTCTTCTTCTTTGTCTACATCTTTTCCCACTTCTATGTTGAGAGAATGGAAAATGGTTGTCTGCTAAAGAAGGTGATGAATGCAAGAGTTGATGGGAGAAGTACAAGAGGAAGGCCAAGGTTTGGGTGGATGGATGGTGTGAAGAAAGCTCTGGGTGATAGGAGGATAGATGTGAGAGAGGCAAGAGAGCGTGCTAGAAATAGGAATGAATGGCGAGCGATTGTGACGCAGTTCCAGTAGGCCCTGCTGCTTCCTCCGGTGCCTTAGATGACCGCGGAGGTAGCAGCAGTAGGGGAGTCAGCAGTATGAAGCTCCATCTGTGGTGGAAATGTGGGAGGTTGGACTGTGGCACCCTAGCAGTACCAGCTGAACTCGGTTGAGTCCCTGATTAGGCTGAAGGAACATAGAGAGTAGAGGTCCCCTTTTTGTTTTGTTTCTTTGTTGGTGTCGGCTACCCGCCAAAATTGGGGGAAGTGCCTTGGCATATGGATGGATGTGGGGTCGATGTTTTTGGTCTGCTTTCTCCATCTACCTCTGTCCCACCAAGGCCGTCTTGTATCCTAATCCAATGGGATGGGAGAATCCAGGACATGCCAAATTAGCTGTACTCTCCTTTGCCGAGGTCTTAACAGGCAGGGGATCCGATAGCAGCCAACTGTCTGAATCACGCTGTTCCCACCTGTTTGGTTGCAGATTTATCCTGCAAAGTGCAATTCACTGGATATTGCTGCTTAGAAGTTCGTAGTGCTACCACCGATGAAAGGTCTTACACTCATACCTTTATTATTTTTTTTCTTTTACCACACGCCATCTCAATACTGAGCATATGGGCTGCTGATACAACAAGAGCGTCTATCTCGAACTGGATGATGCATATACTTAAACCAATCAACCAATTACCCTCTTTTTTAAGATAGCGCATACTCCCCACTCCTCTAGCAATAACCTGACGAGTTACTCCAGGAGATAATCGGTTATTTCAGAACGAATACGAATAACATTCACCATGTGGATATTATAAACGATTACTGCAACATTACCTTCATCTTTGACACGAAGAACCAGCTTCAATCATACCGAACCAGTTCGTAATCATGAAACCGACATATTCAGATCGGTCGATACGGCAACAAGATGATCCGACCATTATTTTTGCTTTGCATTACAACACTCGCTATCTAGCACATTCGTCGTGGCATACTACACGAAAATCAACGTAGATATGTGATAAACTCCAGCTCTTTGCTTCTCTTTAATTTGATCCTTCTAGACTTCAGTTGACCTCCTATGACCTCTTGCATTCCCTGCCAAGTTGTATATGAGCAACCCAAGGACCATGGACCCTTGTGTCGATCTTTTCCCTAGAGCAGTGTGCTGTGTGGGTCAGTTATCAAGTGGTTTTCCTTTAATTTCCCTCCGGTAATTTCTTTTAGTAGATTTAAGATTGATGCACACTTGCTTTATTTCCCTTAGTTCATTCATTCAGACTAGCTTGATGTAACTCTGTTTAGTTTGTTGTTGATAACCAGTTTCTTTCTCTCCCCTCTATTCAGTTATTGAAATTATATAAACCAATATTTTAATAGTAAATACCTTAAATTGTGTCCAAACTTATATAAACTCTGTGCATTTAAAATATATTTTTCATGCAAGCTTGAGTACTGAATTTATAACCTAGGTTAGAACGATATCTTAATGATTGCTGGAACTGAAATGGAAGTCAAATAAGAAAAAGATATCTTGAAGTCCCAAAATAACAAGGAAAAAAGAAATACAATTGCACTCCAGAGTCATTTTTAAAGTGAAGATTTACAAGTAAGAAATAACAAAGATGGAATTTTTGATTCATGTGGTAAGTTTATTCACTACCCGACTCAATCAATCAGGCTATCAAGAGAGGTAAATTATAATATTATTTCGAAAATCAAAATCCTCCCAACTCCATCATCATATCCCATTTCTTTTTCAAGTTTGTAACGGGTCTTCATGTATGAGAACTAAGTCACTATCACTTATGAGGGTAAATTTTTCAAACATTGATTGTGAGAAATTTTATATTGAATTCACTGGCCCTGTATGTGCAAAAGGGGAAATTAATTTATGACAAGTGCTTCTATTCGGGCTAGTATACAAAACTATAAAATCTGGAGTAAATCTTGGTAGTAACTTTGCCAATGCGGCCATCAAAGGAGATAAAAGTTTATTTCAACTCTGCTCTGTATACTGAATTCTTGTCAAATTCAGGTTGTTATACGTAGACTCGAAAACATCTCACTTCCATCCCGATAGACGATTTATAAGTTTGTACCACGAGGCAAAATATGAAAATTTTGACATTAACACATATGTTTATTATTAAACAGTGAATGGAAGATAGGACTCCTATATAATAAAACTTACAAAACCCACATTTACGTAAACACCCACAGATATATATATATATATATATATATATATATATATATATATATATATATGTATGTATATATATATATATATATATATATATATATATATATATATGTATGTATATATATATATATAATATATATATAAAGAGGAAGATAAAATAGGCGAGAGATTATATGGATGTATATGTTAAGAAATGCTGTATTTACATAGGCATCAGTTGTGACTAGAGGATACTGAACATCCGCACAAGCATAAACATTTCCCATCCCGTAAAATACTTTGAAAGCTTTGGTACATCCCGAGCCCTTGCTCTCTGTTGTGATAGGGCTGTATTCTAAAGAGGGCATGTTAGACATATTTTGCTCATATCACAGCTTCTTTAGGAATTGCCTCAGATCAATTTAACCATATCTTGTGTAGACCGTCATGTACCGAAATACCTTCCCCTTGAACATATTTAGTCTATAAGTTCCCTGATGGTTGTGTTGCACTTGGCACTATGACTGGCACATGAGAGCGAAAGCAGACATCACTTTTTATGGTGTGCAAGCACAATCAAGAACAGTAGCTGTAAGATAAGATTTTCAACATTACACTCTTGCTTGTTATACTGAATCCGCAAAACTTGTGATACTTAAATGTTTTTTTAGTCACAATTTTGAAATACTAAAACCTGTACTTTAATGTTTTTTAGTAACACTCACTAAAACCTGTACTTTAATGTTTTTAGTAACACTTTTGAAATACTAAAATCTGTACTTTAATGTTTTTTAGTAACACTTTTGAAATACTAAAACCTGTACTTTAATGTTTTTTTTAGTAACACTTTTGAAATACTAAAACCTGTACATTAATGTTCTTTTAGTAACACTTTTGAAATACTAAAACCTGTACTTCAATGTTTTTTTAATAACACTTTTGAAATACTAAAACCTGTACTTTAATGTTTTTTTTTTTTTTAGTAAAAATTTTGAAATACTAAACCCTGTGATACTTTAATGTTGTTTGGTAACAATTTCAAAATATTAAAACCTGTGATACTTTAATATTTTTAGTAAAAATTTCGAAATACTAAGTACAGTAGCATTAAAATTCATACGGGCTTATCAAATAATTTATCATCGAGGTTGAAAGGCAATCTGTTTTTACGGTTTGTAATGTTTTGTGATAAAATATTAATTAAATTTGAGGATAGTTGTTTATCAAAACGTAGAATTAATATTACTTTATATTATCCGGCTACAAAAATAAAAGTATATCCGCACAAGAACGGGGAGAAAGAAAATCCAATCTCTGATCATACCTAATCTGATTTTCCGTACTAAAACTTCTTAAGTGAAACATTACCTTGTTGTTATCAAAACTTTCTGGAATAAAAGAAAAAAAAATAAAGATAGAAAAAACACGACTGTCTGGTCAACAATGGTTTCGGAATATGATGAAATTAGAAAATAAATGCTCAAAATGGCTGTAGATTCAGATAATTTTCGAATGACGAAAAATTTCATTCGAAAAAATAAATGATGGTTAAGTAAGGATGCATATCCAGTCAATGAAATACCGCAATCTATTTTGATTATTAAAAAAATGCGACTGAAAAAAAAAAGATATTTTATTTCTCTCAACCGTGGTGAGCAATATTACTCTGGAGGGAAATACGAAATTTCTCCTTAATTCACCTTAATGATAAATCACATAAATTCAAATCAAATAAAGTCGGGAACCAGTGATGTAAATTTTCAAGGAATACATAGTTTTCAGCATCATAAATAAATCACAATTTGCATAGGCCAGACTGATATAAATATACGAAATACATAAAAAATAGGAATTTCCCTTAGACCGTTCAGAGATGAAGTTGTTGGAAGCTGTAGAGCTGAACTATTTATGTAGTAATGCTAAAAGAAGAATTAAAAGGATGTGAAATGTGCAGATGCATGAAAGTAGCAAAAATGTTAGGGTTAGGATCGATCTGAGTAGTATGAGGTGGAAGGTTTGGTAAAGAGAAATGAATGGAAGAATGGATGATGATAGGCGAGTATAAAAAGTATGTAACAGAGAAATGATATGAAGTACGGATGAATACCTGTTGAAGGTGCTACAATAGAATTTTTAAAATATCTACCAAGAAGACATTCATTGCAGCGACGTTAGTTTACTGAATTCCTTCGTCTTCGATTTCGTGATAATTAAAATTCTTTTCGAATGATGGGAAAACTTGATGGTGGTTTAGGGTTCATTACAATTATGTAGATAACGTATTTTCTTTCCTAGGAGATGCAATAGTTTAGGGGTACGTCTATATAAGTTTCACAAAATAGATTCATGAAACAGTATTTGGACCAAAAAATTCCCTGATGTGAAACTTAGTGTGTATATAAACACAAAGTAACTTGTACAAATACCCTATATATAAATATATATATATATATATATATATATATATATATATATATATATATATATATATATATACA
>NC_090768.1:45258581-45263581 GCF_036898095.1 Palaemon carinicauda
GAGAGATTCGTTGTCTTTATTTATGACAGATCAACAGTGCGGCCAATCAGGCTGGGATTATCTGGTGCCTACCAGGCAACCATCTCCAATCCAGACACTAGCACTCTAGCTGAATGGGTGTGATACAGAAAGGAGAGGCATGGCAGATATGTTGGGAAGTACTACCTCCTATTAACAGTGTTCCTGTAAGAAAGACTGCAAAGGAATATGAAAGTGCTTACAGTCAGCACTCTACTGCACATCATTTTGCAGCTGCGAATGTGAGCAGTAGCAGTTGAAATACCAGGATCATGGTTTGAATATTATGCTTTAAAGCTTACAAAAAAAAAAAAAAAAAAAAAAAAAAAAAAAAAAAAAAAAAAAAAAAAAAAAAAAAAAAAAAAAAAAAACACAATATGATGGCCATATTCATAAGACTGTAAAATCTTCAAAAATGTATGTCACTTTGCTTTATGAACAATACAATCTTGAAAAATGTATCATTTTGCTTTATAAACATTAAAATATACTTCAGTAGCCTTGAAACATAGGAATCCTTATGTATATCATGCAACTCAGATAACTACAAATACTTCTGAGCAAGACGTCAACTTCTGGAACCTAATTTGGTGGCCACCTTGGATTATCAAATGGCCAATCGGTCAGATTTAATTAGTATGAATTGGAAAACAAGTGCGCTAATTTTATGTCTGTAGATCATTTGCAGGATTTTTCTGGTAACTCCTAAACTAAGATGAATGTTCAAGCTCCACGACTAAGGATGATATCTAAAATATCTCGAATCGTTTAGTAGACTGAACGATGCCATAAAGATACGAAGTAAAATGAAGATATGAAATAATTTTGAAACGTATTTCTGTCGTATCGTAACAGTCGGATGTGAGATTATGGTGAGAGTCGGCCTAATCATTTTTTTCTAAGTCTCTCCCTCCCCCTCTGAAATATCTTATTGATCGTCAGCCAATCTCTCTCCACGTGAAATTAATAAACTCAAAATACGGCTTCAGTTACTTACTACATCTACATTGTGTTTTTAAAATTTTCATTTATAACGCTCTTTACCCCATATATACTGTGTATCTAAGGTATCTCGATAACCTCTATATTATTTTGCATACTGTACATACTCCACATGGAAGAGTTTCCTCAGAATATTCTTCATGCATTTCATCATTTTCTTCCCTAAAAACTCTACTTTTCTTTCGAACCTTTAGCAAAGTTCTTGCTACTTCGTTTTATTTCTCAGAAACAAACGCAGCCGAGCACACAAAGCTTCATAAAATCAATCCGATGGCCTAAATTACTTTTTGGTTATACCGCAATGATGTCGTCCCTTTAATCCCAGGCCGCATCAATTCGAAAAATGATCAAGTTGCGAGGCCCCCAATATCGAGTTAGGACTCTGGTCGGTGTCAGACCGAACTACTTCTAATCTCTGTTGAGAGATTGGGTGGACCAATAACTTCGTAAGGGTCAGAATCCAATCTGTTCTACGTCGATACTCGTTTAGTCGTTCTTGTATGAAAAAAGATCCATTATAGATTGACAAAATATTTAATGTTGTATTATCATTAATGTTCAATATTGCTTCATTTAACACAACAATGAGTTTAATTAAGGTATTAATGTTTGCCATTTGGTATCTACTCTCATAAGTATCACTCACATGTGATTTTATTCCTGATGTTGTTTATATATTTGGTTGCTATTTTTCATGTTTAATAAGACGAAACATTTGATGCAGTTTTCTCTTTCTACAGTATTTCTAAGGAGTATGTTCCATAATCTCATATCTATCGCAATGAAAGAGAGAGAGAGAGAGAGAGAGAGAGAGAGAGAGAGAGAGAGAGAGAGAGAGAGAGAGAGAGAGAGATTTTATAGCTTCAAAAGAGATAATTAGATTTAAAGAAATTAAGGTTGCACGTGATAAACGATACAAGAGTTAAATGTACAGAAATCATTAATTTTCATCAAGCCTACCCAGACGGCGAAAAACTGGGCCAAATTCAATTATACAGTTTTCCTCACTCGGAATTGGTGCAGATCTTTATCAAAATGTCTGAGCCCCAGTCCCCACTGATTATATTAAAAGAAATTAATAAATATATTAATAAATAAATGAATAATATTATATGCAATAAAAATAACTTAAAAGATGAGTACTGTAAATGGATGAAGGTGTTATTATATATTTTATGTTACAGAACATAAAAAAGATATGTATCAAATTTCAAGCTTACACCCATTAATATACTCCCACAAGCTCACCTTAGTGCTTTCATCTCCAGATATATCAATGAACCTGAGAGATGTAACAAATCTTTGAAGCAGGTCTTCTTCATCGTAATAAAGCTTCTCTGATGGACAACCTAACACACATATACATAATTTTTTTTTAGAATTATTTTGTACTATTTCTTTCCTTCACTAATCATATGTGCATAAGAACAAAAAACTCAAGCAATTCAACATACGAGTAAATAACTCTAATACACAATTTTCAGACAGTCCTGTTTTAACTTTATAGACACCAACCTGGGTTCAAGTAACCAAAAGGTTAGGTTCTTATTACAATTTACCAATGGAGAAGCTGATAGTACAAAGGTTTCTTTGCTTGACCCCACCATAAACCTTCCCGTGTATACTAAACTTTTCCCATACAGTACTTGTTCTTACAGACTCACATCAACTCACACAATATACAAAGGAATATGTTCCTCTTACCTATACCTTTCCCTTATACAAACATACCATATACACTCTGACCAATCTTGCAATTTCACTATTGACTATGTCACAAAATCAAGTCCTGGAACTTTTCGTCATTTAACCTCTTATTTCAGCCCCAACATACTCAACTTTCTTCTTCATTATTGGATCATTGAGATCATTCTCTCTTATATATCTTACATTCAACATCCATCCAAAATACTTGACACATGAAGAATTTCATTCTCTTTATATAACATATCTGTATCTTGAATTTTATATGATAAAATATTATGCTCACAACAAATCTCACTATGCATTTACATCCTTTTTAATTCCTAAATTACTTTCAGATATACTTCTTTGAATTTTGGTTGCTCCATCATTCCCTATCTAACTTTGTCCTGCCATTGGAACAAAATTGTCAATAACTTTATCTACCTATTATTCCATTTCTTGCAACTGAGCTTCAAATACGCATTGATTTTAAAGTTCATGGAATTTATCAGGAGGAAATAGAATACAATTCAGTATGACAAAGTCTTTGTAGCTAAATATAGTTCTAATCAATATCGGTATATCATATGTGAGATTGGTAACTGTAAACTGCTCCCGTAGCCTAAAATAATAAAAGAAGGGTATAATAACGCCTCTCCAATTTTGTAAACATAATGAAACAACTAAGAATTGTTAACTTGAATATATCTATGAAATCACTTCTTTTTACAGAAACCAGTACTATAATGCTGATAGCTATAGATATACTCATATGATATTTAATAGTCAACGTTAAAAGATGATGAAAATCATTAAAGAAAATAAGCCTGGTCAATAGGAGATGTGATGATGCCCGAGGCCTATGCCAGGCAAAGTGTTTCGTCGACGAAAGAGGTGGAATCAATGATTCACGTAAGAGAAGTACAAAATTAAATTGGTTGCCAGAAGAAAAACAGGATACACATGGATAATAAAAATGCCAGTCCTGGATAAATTAGAAGTCAAAGCTCATCCCCATTTTTTACCCCAAAACACACTGTAAGGAATCCAATGAATTCATAAGTCCGTGGAAGTGTTACCTGAAGACTGCTAATATTGATCAAAGTAAATGACTATTAACAAAGGAGTTTCATTGGGCACTTAAATTCTAAATGCAAAGTCACAAAGCAAGGCCATATCAGAAGTCAGAAACACCTTCACTTAAATTATTGTGTGGCATTTATAGATTATGAGGAAGCTTTTGAGTCTGTCAAACTTCAGCAGTAATGAAAGCCCTTCAAAATTAAGGGACAGATGAATCTTATGTTAGAACACTGGAAGATATATATACAGGTACTGCAGCAATCCTTGAACTACATAAAAGTTAGTGAGAAAATTCCGATTTAGAAAGGAGTTGCATAGAGAGACCCCATCTCTCCTAAACCATTCATAGTGTGCCTAGAGGTTTGAAGAATTTAGATTGGGAAAATGTAGGAATTAACACTAATGGAGAATACCTTAAAGACTTAACATCTGCAGATGCTATAGTTCTATTTAGCGAGTCATGGGAATATTAGCAACAGATGATAGAAGATTTGAAAAGAAAAATAAGAAATGCAAGACTGAAAATGAATATGAGTAAAACTAAGAAAATACTCAATGAAAATGCAGACACACACACAAAAAAAAAAAAAAAAAAAAAAAAAAAAAAAAAAAAAAAAAAAAAAAAAAAAAAAAAAAAAAGGAAGGAAGGTTATGGACGAACCTTTAAAGATTGTTAATGAATATACCACTTAGGACAGAGAGTTGGCGTTTCTTCAGCACTAAAATCAATGCCAACCATACGAACTTCCTGACCACAATCCAGGGATTTTTGTACATCACTGAGGATTTTAAGAAGGGCATCATATGCTCCGAGGTGTTTGCAAAAGACGAATTACAAACTAGGGAACAAATTATTAAATTTAGTATACCTATTAAGATGTTTTGCCAAAAAATAAACTTTAAATCAAATAGGAGTTATGGAAATCGGGTGGTAATCAACAAAGCAGGAGCTAATACAAACACATTTACATAATGAGTGACATTACCAATTCTCCAATAAATGCAAAAGGAACCTCTTCTTGTTAACTAGCGGAACATAACAGATAACTTGGGAGTTTACCTGTTACTGTACATTGGCAACTTGTACTAGTGATGACCAGTGCAAACATGGTCCTACCACAGGATGAGGCAAAAACACTACAGCACTGACGCTACAATTGCTATAACAATCAGTAAGTCGACAGAATTTATCTTGGATACCATAATAGTGT
>NC_090768.1:45273581-45293581 GCF_036898095.1 Palaemon carinicauda
AAGTGCACCACAGTCCCTCTTATCATGTCCTAGAGTGAGACCTACAGGTAAGCTTTAGCAAACTTAACCCATACAGTGCTGCTTCTCTTTACGCTCTTGCATTATTCTCAGCTGGGGTGTACTATCCCATGCGAGGTGTAACGCCTGAATACTGAGGTGGTATTGGTAATGACAAACCCAATATTGAGAAACTCTCAACTTAAAATTTTGCGACGGTTGACAAACTGTATCAATGCAGTTTTCTAGTCTGTTGGCGCGGAAGTGTTGGTGTTCCAATCCCTCATATTTATTACAAGATCTTCCCGAAATTATTTCCCACACATAATTTACACAGGGCTGAAGTGAAACTGGGCGAGTACCCAGTTATTGAATAATGAAGCAAAATTCAAGAGGTCATCATCATAACATATTGCACCATTGTTCTAGTCATTGAAGAGTTGTGTCGTTTGCTGTTCTTAGATCCATGACTGAACAGGTAGGCCCTAGGTGGCAGTTATACAACATGTGATTCATTGTTTGGATTGGCTCCCTGTAGGGGCATTCAGCACTATTTGTGTAACCCCATCTCTGGAGGTTATCCCTTGTCTTACTAGTTTTTGTTCTTCCTCTCTTTCGGCGTCAATGACCTTCGATGTCAGGATGTCTGAAAACTTTAAATGAATCAATCAATCTTCCTCTCTTTTGGATGACCTATTTCCTTAAGGTAAGGGAAAATCCACAGGGCAGGTCTTCACTAAGGTTAGAGGGCATTGTTAGTAGTCTGACTATCACTCACTCTCCATTTAGCCGTCTGTATTTTGATATAACTGAGGTCTCTAATTCTTTCAGTTATACACCTCTTATGTGATTTCAGTCTTCTTGTTTTGCGATGGTTGTAAAGTTGGTGCATGGGATCCTTAACTTGTTTGGTCTTTTCTTTTCTAGCTATGGCATCTCGACGGATGTAAGCTGGTAAGGATGTTGCTCTCAATGTACCAGGGATTAGTTGGCCGGCTTTATTTAGCTCAGTATACACTATTTGGGAATGACTTGATCTTTCCTACACAGGAGCACAATATTCTGCTCTGGAGTAACTTAGTGCTAAGGTGGTTTGCTTTAAAGTTTTTGCATCAGCTCCCCACTTGGAGGATGCTATTTTGCTGAGGACGTTATTTTTGGTAGCCACTTTATTCATGAGCTTGTTGACAAGCTCCGGGAAAGACAATGTTCTATCAAGAGTGACACCTCAATATACTGGATGTGGATGGTTTTGCAGTTCTTTGTTTTCCCATTAAATTAAAGCGGTAAAGAAGTTGTTCGGCTAGGTGATCATTTCTCATACCGTTTTAATTTTTCTTGATTGGCATCCGATAATCTGCGTTTACAAGAGTGTCTGCACCTTGCTTCCGGTTAGTTCCTACTCTTTTTTTTGGTGGGGTTTTCTACACCATGGGTAAATATTCAGTAGTTTATCCGGCTTTTCCGACATAAAACAGTCTTCAGTAGACAACAAGTTAATTTCTGTTCCCTTATAAAGAAGGGAACATTATTGTAACAAAATAATTTTAAATACTCCAAATACAATTAAGATTTACATTATTTTTTATAGAAAATATATGATTAAGGATAAATCATCGGATATCAACAGTGTACAATAACCGAAAACAATGGTCAAGTAAAACTTCCTTAGTGCAAATGCATAATTTTACCACGCACTGACAAATCAAACATTTTCACTACACAATATTTTATTAGGTGTAACATATCACATTATAAATATAATAAAATCATATCTTCATGTGTTTTTTACGAATGGATTAGAGAAGCCAGAATTAATTTCCCTTTCCCACATGAAGCCTAAGAATAATGCATCTTCTTTAGCCATTTATGAAAGTTAGAACTAGCCAGAGAGCAGGAAAAGAAACTTTCATAAATAAGTAAAAAATAAATTCTAAACATTAAATGTCTTAGCTTAATTACTTGTTCAACACATTCATTTTTCTATTGATATAAGCTTTATCAGTCAACATTCATGAACTATATCTCATTCTTTCATTCATTATTTATTAAATATCTTCAACTCGTGTATCATATATTCTTTGCACAAATCATACCATTTAATACTTTTCAAATGTTCATCTTCCCCAGGCCGTCATAACACAACCCACAACCCACACCCTCCTCTCTCTCTCTCTCTCTCTCTCTCTCTCTCTCTCTCTCTCTCTCTCTCTCTCTCTCTCTCTCTCTCTCTCTCTCTCTCTCTCCATTATTTTGTAGCACCAAATCATTCACTCCTCCAGTGAGGCTGAGCTCTGTTTCTGAGCGTGACGACGATAGCTGACAAGTAATCCAGATGTTTATATTCCCGTGTCTGTTCAAAATAGTCGATGACTGTGATTAGAGCTGAAATGGCGTCGCAGAGTTTCCCGTCCGCCACACTTTGCCCACTGTCTCCGAAGCATCCTGGCGGGTATCTATATCTGACGGAGTACAATGTCGCTTTCAGTACCAAAAGAAACATTTTGCATGAGTACTATCTAGTAAGGATATGGGATGAAGAAAGGAAGTTGGCCAAGGGTGGGAGAGGAGAAAACAGTATAAAGCAATAAAGGTTCAAACGTAGACATTTAGAATAGCTGAAAACATATATATATATATATATATATATATATATATATATATATATATATATATATATATATATATATATATATATATATGTATATATATATATGTGTATATATATATATATACACACACACACACACACACACACACACACACATATATATATATATATATATATATATATATATATATATATATATATATATATATATATACACACATATTATACATAAATATGAAACAAAGTATTCTAAAAGATATTCTTACAGAGAAATCCATGTCTTCAAACATTCCTCTATCGAAATGAATGGTTCTTATCGGTGACCATAGATTAGTTATCCTGAAACTGGTGGTAAATAAAGGCTCAAAACCAATACAAAAGTAAATTACAATAAATGGGGACTTATTTCTTGCCTTTTCTATGTGCTAATATTCATCATTGTCCTCAAAGACATCGAGTGAAAAGAAGAAGTCATATACAGCACATGTAGACTATTCCGTAAAATTTGAATTGTATCGATATTGAAAATTATATCTCTTTAAAATTCAAGCACACAAATCAAGAGTGAACGATTTACTCGCGGACAATGAAATAGTCTATTTTAAAATACGATATATACAGAAAAGTAAGTGATGAAATAGATAATCAAAATCCTTTTTCCGTAGAGGAATTTTTCTGATATAGAAATAGAAAACCGAGTTACAGAATAAAAACTTGACAATAATCTCGAAAATAGAAATAAATACAGAGGATAGTTCGTAAAATAAAACATATAAAATTATAAATAAGAGATTCAAGAGTAGAAAACAAAAACTAAACGGTAATGCAAATTCCTAGTTGTTTCTAAATAAAACTTTGAAAGTGAAAACTGGAAAAATCGTAATTTAAAATGAGCGTTGTCTAGAAATTCTGAAATAGGTGACAATCAACTTTATTTAGAAAATCGTTTCTATATGAAAAATCCCATTCTGAGTTTTAGAATAAAGGTGCTGCGAAAATATATATCAACTGTTTCGGTTACGAGATCTAAACCCTTACACTAACCTTTCAAAAATTGTACTTAATTTAACTAACTTCCTGTACCAAAGGTACATGTGTAAAATCTTTTAAGAACTAATAGGTTACTTGTTAGTAGGTCACAAGTATTAAATTTGGACAATAACATGCATACTGTATTTGCTGATGAGTAAAAGTAAAGTTAGTTAGAGATGGCATTTTCTCAAGAATTATACGATAATAAATTCCGTGTTGGGTAGCTAGTAATAATAATAATAAAGATGGGAGTCAGTAAAGAGTAGCATAAATATATTCTAATGATGTTTTTCCAGGCATTTTCAATCAAGAAACTTATTCATAAGTGAATGTTTGCTATGAAAATAAAAAAGTGACGATACTAATGTTCGGAGAGTTCTATAAATTGTTTTTACAACAATTAAATGAGGAGGTATAAAAAATAATAATGAAAAATAAAAATAGCTTGGATTGCGAGTCCGAGCTACTGGTGATCTTAAGCCATACATTCTTTGCTCTATAAGCTAGAGAGTTCACGTAGATTACCGGACATCGCATATATGTGTATGTATATATATATATATATATATATATATATATATATATATATATATATTATACACATATATATAGCTATATATAAACACACACACACACACACACACATATATATATATATATATATATATATATATATATATATATATATATATATATATATATATATATATATATATATACATGTGTATATATGTAATATATATAAGTACACATATATATATATATATATATACATATATATACATATGTATATATATATATATATATATATATATATATATATATATATATATATATATATATATATATATATATATGAACTTTCTCGTCACCAAAAAGTGTAATGTTATTTGTTACAGCTGTTCACGGATTATTTTAGAGTGATTTTATTCGATTTTTCTTTATTCATTTATTTCGCAAAATGTTATAAAAATGACGAGAATACAAGGTTAAAGTACAAAATTCAAGCTTGATGAAATGAAAAATTCTTTTCGTTGCTGTAAAAGCGCTTTTCAAAAATAGAATTCCGGAAATCGCCATTTTTTTCTGCAACCTGCAAAACTTTGATCTATTACCTTGCCAATGATAAGCACTTTCAGTTTATGGAGACGTTTGTTAAGTAAATTACGGTAACTTTGCATGATGTGGATACTACATATGAATAATAGTTCACGTTTATCATACTAGTAATTGATTTTATTCATAGCAAGAAGGTAAAACAGTTTTTGTTTTACCTATTTTTGTTACGAGAATTTATTAATATTTAAGCACTTATCTAGACTTGTGTGTATACATACTGTACATGCATACATACATAAACACACATACACTTACAAACATCATATATATATATATATATATATATATATATATATATATATATATATATATATATATATATATTCAAAATCGAAACTATGAAAACACATCGTAGGCATATATACTCTGAACATGTCATTCACTGACCATCCCCTAAATCTAGCATGGAAAGAGTTTTTAGCTTAATGTGTTTTGTACAAATACTGACGCACCATAATCAAAGCTACTTTAAGAGTAACATCAGGGTATATGATAAATCGAGAATGCGATAAGGATTTAGCATTCTTATTGCAATTTCATTCTTAAAAGATTATCCGTGACAATATTTTAAATGATTAAGAGTCAATGCTAAATACAGAAAGTCAAAAGAAAGGAGATTTATATAAAGTCTGGATCTGATTTGAAATTTGAGGGTAATGCAATTTCTAAACAATATTCGATCTTCCGCTAATCAAATAAGGCACATTTTCGAGCGCAATTTTAGTTGTCTATGATAACTTTTGAGATTATAAATTTGAACGGCATGAAGTATATATAAGAATAAAACTCCCTTTATGTGCTTTATGAAATTTCCCAGGTGAGGCTATCGAGTTAAGATTATCAGCAGTGTGCCATTTAATCTCTAGATTAAGTCCGATTTATGCAATGTATTGAATTATAACTATCAGACATGGAATAAACCGAGAAAAAAAACATCATTATGTTTTCCTTTGCATAAACTATTCAGAGCTATTCAGGCATATGAATAACTGATATGGTACACAGCTCTAATCAAAATCACGATCAGACGAATGAACCTTTGAAGTTAAGGGTAATTACAGTAATACGTAAATGACACTGGCATGATCCTCCTTACGCATAAAGTTTTCATAAAAATGAAACCATATCAGTAATAGATTACAGAGCGGTTAATCACCATGCAAATGTAAGTAATTCTTAGGTATAAACTTAAAACCACTGTCTGGGTTTATCATAACATACAGTCATTTCTACAATATGAATGAATTATAAACATCTAAGCGTTATCAAACAAGCCAAAGCAGCTTCTCCAAATTTTCTACTTTGGAAGAAAGCGCATCGCAGTTTGTTAAATCCTATAAAAGCTATTATTAATTATCACATTCAGTATAAAACATAAGACTCTGTGCTCTTGCCAAAATCAGAGTCTATGGTGTAGCAGACTGGGCGAATCTTGTTATAAAAAGCTAAGAGCCTCTGTTAGAATTGTCGAAGCTGTCCTTCAGCTTCTGGATATTTTGCAATATTTGAAAGTATACTGACGAGTCGAATGTTTCCACTTCTTGTTCTTCATTCCTGGTTCTTTTCCCCTTGACCTTCCTCCTCCTGTTCTTCCTTCCCTTTGTCTTCTTCTTCCTTTCTTTTCTTCGTTTGCGAGGTTCGTCTTCCGGAGGGCTGGAGACAACGTGCCCTTCAAGTGTTGCAGTGATCTGATTGGTGTGATCAGTCTCCAATATGCTTTGGTATTCTTCTGTTGTTCTTGTGTCCCGGTAGGTTTCTATGGCGGTTGTAGTCGGTACTGGAGTGGTCGTTGTTGTAATAGTCGTTGTTGGTGGAATGATGGTGGTTGTAGTCGTGGTAGTCGTTGTAGTAGTAGTAGGGGGTTCCGGCAATGTAAACGTAGCGACGTTCGAGACTGGACTGGAATAAAAAAAATCAAATAGACCCTTTTACTAGATAACGTGGACCAATTGCAGTACTATAATACTGCAATTACTGGAGTAAGTCGCACGAATGGCTAATCAATGCTCCAACTACTACCAATAATTTCCTTGGTATTAGTACATTCGTATTTCTATAATGAAAAACTATGGAATATACTTTCAATTACGTGTAAAAAATAAAAATTTTCCAGTTTAATGCAAATTACTCCTTGGCATTATCCAAACGAGTCGCACAGAATAAGAAAATAAAGTCAACTTAGTTGATAACGGTAAAGAAAAAGATCATGATAAACCTACCTTTTGCAATAAAGAAACTTAAAGAATTAAGAAAGGTTTTAAAACGATTAATAAACTTCTCGATTTATGTAGATACTCTGACCTCGGAATCCTTTTGAATATTGTCAAGGATGGCCATAGGACGAAACTTCCAAAAGTAGGGATGAAGGGTCAAAATCCGCCTTCTGTTTTATGAAAACCTTACCTAAGAAACACGCTGAATGGTGTTTCGTTACCATATATTCCAATAATAGAATAATCACATAGAGTAAGACAAATGTTACTGTAGGATCCAGTATTGGCGCATATATATATATATATATATATATATATATATATATATATATATATATATATATATATATATATATATATATATATATATATATATATAATATTCTTAGGCACAGTCTTTGACCAATGTAGGATCCAGTATTGGCGCATGCATATATATATATATATATATATATATATATATATATATATATATATATATATATATATATATATATACACACACACACACACACACACACACACACACACACACACATATATATATATATATATATATATATATATATATATATATATATATATATATATATATATATATATATATATATATATATATATTCTTAGGCACAGTCTTTGACCAATGAGGCAGTCGGTATATACGGAGGAACATGCATAAACTGTATGAAAGAGACTTACCTTGTATTATTAAAATCATCGAGAGACCTAAAAGCCAAGTAATATTGTTGCCCTGGATTTAATGGAACGGGAACCTTATCGCCTACATTAAAGGACACCTTGACTTTAGCCCCAGCTTCTTGGTAGACTCCAGAGGCTTCTAACAAATCATGGAGATCGAGCTCAGTGTAAGAAGACGCTTGGTCAAAACGTCTCTCCCGAAGGTCATAGCGAGTATCAGTGAGACGGATGATGTACCCAGAGACTGAAGAAAAGAACAAGAAATCAAATTATCTACGTGGGTGATATTTCATAATTCTGCTCTTTATTGATCAATTGTAAAGCTTATGCATATACACAAAATGATCCTAAATAACCAGACTTCTAAAAGAGATTATAAAATTATTAGGTTACATTAGTGTCTTGTTTTAATTTGTGACGAATCTGCCTTTTAACCGGATCCAGGACAATTTCCCCACTGGCGGGAAAGTTTCCCTTTTTTATTTAATAATTTAAGAGTTTTAGGCTTATGATATACATGGTGGGGAAACTGTCCACCTGTGTACTTGGCTGATGGGGAAAATGCCCGGTGGGGAAATGTCTGTACCCCCTTTTAACCACGAATCAAGAACACTCTATATTACACTTTTCTTTAATTTGCTTTACATCAGCATACTAACAATGAATAACAAAAAAGGACACAGATTCATAGTTCTGCACATCTCCTTAGTTTATTCTAAGATAATGGATAGGGAATTCATTTTGAGTAAATGAAATACTCTACACAGGATAAGAAATCCAGGTTTTACTTAAAAGATCATCAAAATTTAACATCCTTACGAAGAACGTCAAGTAGTATATACTCTTCGTGATTAACCTAATGCATTGTACTATTAAAAAAAACAAAAAAAAAAAACACTCACCCTTAATAATTATCTGAATTATGATTCATCAATAAAAGTTTATGACTCGATTCCTCAAATGCGAATAGAAGCAAATCGGTATCATACAAAACTAGAATTTGCTTTGCACTTCAAAAGGGGATAATTCAAAGAAGGGATTATTTTGGGAAAATAATTAAAAGTTTGTTATAAGGTAATGCTGAATAATTATTAAACATTTTGAAACATAAATGCTCAATAGCATAAACTAGTTAGTTAACGTAAAAGAAGGGAGTATTATTCTGAAGTATTTCAGAAAACAAATATATAGAAAAAAATATAATTCAATTGCAAGAAAGTAAGTTTAACACAAGGACCACAAGAACTTGAGTTAGCATTGTTAGCGGAGTGTTGTGAAGGGTGAAAATAGTAATCTACTGAGAGTGGTTAAAAGTTTTTTTCTTTTTTTCTATGAAGTAAATCACATCAGAATATGTAAATGGCAGAGATACATTTGACCTAAAATTGAACCACAAACATTTGTGCATTTGTAAATTAAAATATATATGATCAAAGTCTCCATCTAAAAGGATACAATTAGCAAATTGAAAATTAGTATTCACAATAAATCCAATTGCATTATTTTAAGGTGAATGTACTTTCACGTAGAAAAATATAGGATACACACACACACGCACACACACACACACACACATATATATATATATATATATATATATATATATATATATATATATATATATATATATATATGTACATATATATATATATATATACATATATATGTATATATATATATATATATATATATATATATATATATATATATATATATATATATATATACACTAACACACAACACATACACACACACACACACACATATATATATATATATATATATATATATATATATATATATATATATATATATATATATATATATATATATATATTTACATGTAAAAATGTGAAGATAACCACGAGTGAAAAATATTTATTACATGTATAAAATATATTTAGTACTCTTACCTTTTCCCGAATCAAGGTCATCCCCTGGAGCAGTCCAGGTTAACATTAAGGTCCTGGGACCTGTCACCGAGATCTTCAAATCCCTAACAGCCGAGGGGGGAAGTAGGTCCGTGTCCTCCTCTGGGACCTCAATAACCTGAGAAAGGAGGAAAAAGATAAGTACCAAAAATATATACCTGAAGATCAATATGCATTTAAGATTAAACCTCAAAGCAGCAGAGTTCAAAATAGACAATCAAATATATACAGTATGCATGAAATCGAGAGAAATTACAAAATTAATAGTAATTTGATATAACACAATGAATATGAACCTGTTAAATTGCATGATCTTGACAGCTAATTATTGAAAAAATTTACTATTCGTGATAATTTAACCTACTCTACTCATATTTTCATCCTGGATATTACAAGTAATCTTCAGTCTTCGACGCAATGGGTACGTTTCCGTAAAATGTAAGTAAAGATGGCTCTTTAAATATTTTTCTCTCATTTGTATTTTAATTTTCTCCTAGAACCACATACGGATCAGACGACACTACTGCAGGACTCCTTAATATCTATTTTTTATTGTATCAATAAAATTGAATTAATAATGTAGTATAGTGAAAATCATTTTTAAGATCATGGGGGTTTCAGAGGGGCCAAGAAAAATCCTTCAATATAGAGTATGAACAAAAGATGACAAAAGAAACTAGAAAACTCTGAAAAATAAGAGGGATAATGTATACAAAAAAATATCCAAGGAAACAAGGCGATATGAGAATATTTAATCTAACCATACAGAGGAAGGGGAAGGTGTCAGCCTGTGTGGAATAGGGATTTATTCATAAAACATCATGGATAACCCAGATAAAAATGAAATTCCTGAGTTTGCAGTATAAAAAAGAAAGTTTTAATGAACTGACCTCGCTCTATTTGAACATAAAATGGTAATGGAAAGACCTTATGCAAGAAAGAAAAACTGAATGCTCAATTTGTTGGCAGTGAAAAAAGATGCAGTCGTTGCTTTGGCCAAAATATACATCGGCGCTTATCCAGATGAGAGGAGGGGGCCTATATATGAGAGCTACATTCCAAAGAGGCCTCGATTATTTACACAGTTATATAAAAGCAAGATAAAAAAAAACCCATTGACATCTGAATATAAGAACTTTTCATTTCTGGGCAACTTAAGATCTCGATGGCATTACTTTGAAAGGAAAGAAACTGGTTCACACTCCAAGAAACAGAACCTTTCTTTCATGAAAACAGCCTTCACGGAGTATTTTACTCAGTTTTTCTAAAGTTTAGCGAATATCCATAGACACTTCATCGTTCAAGTGTATGCAATGCATTCTTTGGAACTGTTCTTCCTGATAGATATTTCCGCACTTCATTCCTACATAAGTTTAGTCTTCCTTGATTTTTCAAGAATGTAAATTTAAATTTTATCCATATTTATCTGTAAAATATACTACTACAATACAATATTTCATAGGTATATTTTCATAAAAGGGACTATTTTCAATTGCTTCTTTCATATCCCTAACCTAAAATAATTCAAGTACACTTAGATGATATTCCTTCCACAAACCTCTAGCAGGTTTCCAATAAATCCAGTACCTACAGAAAGTAAGGGGGAATAAAATTGGCTTTCCTAGCTCTGGTTGTGGGATGTTTAAAGAAAATGTGTGAATGCAAACTACAACTATTTCAATCAGTGATGATACTGTTAGTAAAGAATGTGCGAATAGTACCCGGTGGTATGATTGAAGACTAATCAATTCTCCAAATAAAAGCCTCATAAGGTAACTTAATCACATCACAGCTATCCGGTTACAGTGTCAATATAAAAAAATTCCATATGTACAAAACTATCTTGTTACAAAGAAGGAAGATGTATGAAATAAGGAAATATGAAATGACGAGGCAAACGACCAAAATAGCTGCAAAGCAACAGAAAACTATTGTGGTACTTTACTGCCATCTGGTGCGCATATTCTTTTGTCATGGCAATGGAGCTAAGAAATCTTGATTAACATTTTATGGTTGAGGGAATACAGGATGGCATATATATATATATATATATATATATATATATATATATATATATATATATATATATATATATATATATATATATATATATATATATATATATATACATACATACACATATACAAATAAGTTATATATACATTAGCGCATGTTTACGTGTATGCACTAACTAAACGGGTAACTAAACTATTGAATACGACTCTTTCGGCAGTTTTGTACAGATTTCAAAAGGAAGACGTTTCAGTGATCCTAATTGTAAGATTTGAAGGAAGTCTATAAAGAAATTTAGATATGAGATTGGAATATCCTAAAATTTCCAGTCAGAAGATTAGTCAAAAATGAATACAAATTGTGAAGTTAGACTATAAGAAATGTCAGGATATCAACACCAAGGAGGTCAATTTCTTGCAAACAAAAAGCCGTAGTAGTTTTGTTCTGTGAATCCCCTTTTAAATGTTTTTATACGATGGAAAACTTCACAGTGAATTATTATCAAAGACAGCCAGTGGCAAAAATAATTCCATCTTTAATTCAACAGTTTAAGCAAATCTTCGCTTCTTGGTAAGAAAACTAATAAAAAGTAAAAGATAAGGACGAGAATTAAGGAAGTAAGAAATCACACCATAAACAACATGAAAGCAGCGGTGTTTTGACGCACCCTCATTCACAGGAGCTTCAATTGTAGTATAACCCCATTGTCTGGGAGTCCCGTTTACTGGGTCAAGGATGTAACCTAATTTTTTAGGTGAATTGAAGAATGGGTTTGATGCTTTTTCATGGTTCGTGTTGGTTTATCAGACACCCTCGGAAAAAACAAAAACACAAATGTCACTTAGTAGATATATCAATTAGCATCATGAGATGGGCAAACTTAAGGGGGAAAATGTTCATGTAACTTGAGAATTTGACTGTCTGCCTCGCATAACGTTCTTTGATTTCACAAACAAAAGAAACCATTCTTTTTACAGAAGATGTTACTCTAAACAGATGATGTGAGTCATCTTAAAAAAAAAAAAACATTGGAATGCGCAACAACAAAAGACATGAAAATAAACAAAGACTTGTGGGAAGAGAGATGCAGCCATGATTAAATTCACCATTTGTAAGTGACATCTTGTAAAGAAAGAATGAAATGTGAAAAACACTTCTCTAAAAAACGAGAGAGAGAGAGAGAGAGAGAGAGAGAGAGAGAGAGAGAGAGAGAGAGAGAGAGAGAGAGAGAGAGAGTATTTTGAATGGTTTCATCCCGTAGAATGATGATTACCTCGTCGATGCTCTTCTGTTTTGATGGCATGCAAGTGTTGTAAGGAAGAGGACAGACGCTTACGTCTATTTTTCTTCCTCTTTTCAACTTTTACTCTCTCCATTCTAGCTGCCATCTGCATCGGTCGCTAACAGCTAGCTTACTAATTTGATGCTTAGGTGAACGGAGGCAGTTTCAATTTTTAGGATCGCACCCATCTGTTCCCCTCGTGCAGGCCAAGACCCGAACGCGGTACCTTAGCTTTGCCAGTTAGGCGTGCTACAAAAGCATCATGTGAGAGAGAGAGAGAGAGAGAGAGAGAGAGAGAGAGAGAGAGAGAGAGAGAGAGAGAGAGAGAGAGAGAGAGAGAGAGAGATTGTTTATTGCATCAACCAATATTGAACGTATTTCTCACCACAGAAGCCCAATTTCTACAAGTCAAGCGTTTATCCATTGAAAACGTAACACAACTTACATTATAACTGAGAAAAATTAGTTTATTATAAATAGCTTTACTGAGAAAAATGTGACAAAAACTCAACCGTGGAATGAAGAGTTAAAAAAATCTTACAAATATACCTTTGAGATTTTAAAAAAATTTCCAACTTTAAAGGTACCAACAAAGATACGTGAGAACAACCATTTACAAGATAAAGTAGAGAGACTGTATAAAAGATTTTACACAGATTGAGATCAATGCACGTTTGACTGCTACCTTATTTTGATCTAAGGCCACTCCCAATCTCGAAGAAATATTTCATGGTTGAAAATATTCTACAACTGCACAATTATACCGCTAATAATAATCACCATAAAATATGTTCCGTGGCAAAACACTTTCTATGAAACACTGGGAAAATATCTGCTAATACGAAGGAGATTGAAATTGCTTATACAGCACAAATAAAAGTAAAAATCTAAATCGATGCAATCAGCGAATACCAACAAATCTGTCCAAATCTGAGGCACAACTCAAATTAGCTCATTTGCATTTTGACAACAACGATGGGCTGCGCAAGGAATATCAAACAGAATGTGTTGAGATAGTCTGAATATGTAAGCAAGGGAGAAATCCTCCTCCCCAGAAAAAGAAAGATAAAATAGTATTTCGATGTTAAGGATAAGTCTCTTTACCTTTATTAAAGCAATGGAGAACATTACATTGATTCGTAATAATTACTTTACCTAAACCTTTAATACAAACCTCAAAATATATGATGAATTTGCATGTTTTATTCAAGCACTATTCATTTTCTCAAAGTGCATGATGATCATACTTAATAGACACACACACACACACACACACACACATATATATATATATATTATACACATATATACATATATACAAATATCTGTCATAAGTGAGCTGAATTATTATATACATACATACACACACACACACACACATATATATATATATATATATACAGAGAGAGAGAGAGAGAGAGAGAGAGAGAAAATGCATGTTTCAGGAACAGATGAATACGGTGAATTAGACAACTGATAAAAGAAATGAAATTTGAATGAAAAGCGAAAAACTAGAAAACCAGGATGACCTAGATATGAAATAATGATTCACAATCGACAACTCTACCAAACTTCCAACTAATCTCACCGCCTCCTATTCTCATGCCAAGCAGATCACTAAAACCAACCCTAGACAACTGCAAAAGAGCGGAACGAACTGTATTTACATCACTACCGCTCTTCCTTGCGTGGTGTCTAGGTCGGATGTGAGCAGTGCTTGCTAGCATTCCATCAGTCAGACAAGGATGGGATTGGTTTTCCCGGCGAATGTATGAGTGAGCAAACGAGTGCGTGCGTTTGTCACTGTGTTTCTATGCTTGGGAGGATATGATTGCTGGTTTGATTCATGTTTGAATTTGCATTCTACATAGCTTTATATTTTTAGCACTCGAACTTTTCACTTATCTAATTTACAATATTTCACACACATATATAAATATATGTGTAGACAGAAATATAAATGCATAAGTACACACATACATATATGCATACATACATACATATATATTATATATATATATTATCTCCTACGCCTATTGACACTAAAGGCCTCCCACACACACACACACACATATATATATAAATATATATATATATATATATATATACATATACGTATATATATACACACATACATATACGTATATATATATAAATATATATATCTTCATATATATATATATATATATATATCTTTATATATATATATATATATATATGTATATATATATATCTTTATATATATATATATATATATATAGGCTACAGGTGAAGCTGTCAAGGGATTGCAGTTTTTAAATTGTTTGTCAATATAACTACCATGTTCAGTGCAATTGATGAAGATCTGGACAGATGTAAGGTGTACCCTGTATGCTCATGTCTTTACTGGCATACACAATAGGCACATGGAATGTAGGGTTTATTACAGGAACAGTAAGAGAGATTATAGATGTTATGGAAAGAGCGACAGAGGACACAGTAAAGGAGAAGAGGATATAGAAGACAAGGGGTACGAGAGATCGGAAATGGCTGCAAATTTTACTGTTCTTGTTTTCAAGATGGAAAGAAGTGGGAGTTATTATAAGTACCGATTTGAAGGATAAGGTTAAGGATACGTGAGAATGCTCTTCAAAGAAGTTAGCATAAATGTGATGTATGCTTTAGCACTCGTACTGGGTGCCCAGAAAGTTGTAAAGGAGGCCTTTATAGACAGCAGTATGGGTAGAGAATGAAGGATAAGAAATTATCCATGGTGCGGACATGAAAAGAACGGGTAAGGGATAGAAGGATGAATAAAAAAAGCCCCAAAATAAGAGAAAGGATGAGAATGGAATTTCTTGCAAATTGTACATATTATTTATGTGACCTGTATGAATACATTTTTCCGAAAACCCAGAAGACATTTAATAACATAAGAAAGTGTTGTGATAAAAACCCAAATGGATTACATAATAGTAAAGAGAATAGGCAGAAAACTGTGAGGACTGCAAAGTTATACTTGAGGAGGCATGTGTGTGTGCAGCAGCCTAGTCTGTTGATCATGGATATAAAAATGAAAGTTAGAGAGCCAAAAATAAGAGGGAAGGGCCCCAAAATCGAATCCTAAAGAGTATGTAAACAAGGAGCACATGAGTTGGTGAGAAATGGGAAAATATAGAGGATGCTAAGCACCTGCATAATGAGTATGTAAAAACAAACTGTATTGAGAGTTTATTGGTTAAAACAGGATCAACAAGGGGGCATAGGTCTGCAGGCAAAGGTTCACGTTGCTGTCAAGTAGTAATAAAAGGCCTTTATGGATTGGAGAGTTGGCCATCTTCCAAATGCTGAAGAAATCGTACATGGTAGCGTTTTGAGCAGCCACAAGTACATTGACAGAAGCTAGATGTTTGGAAACAGTGAACAGAGAATTGTGGATATAGGAATAACAACAGAACATATTTTTCTAAGATGAGTCACAAGGGAACAAAATTTTAACTAAATGTGTGAGATATGGAAATATTTTGCAAAAAGGAAGACATGAAAATGTTGTAAAGAGCTGATCACTATAGAAATGAGATGTGGCAGTAAGAAAGGGTGGAAGGAGTGAGTGACAAATCACACAGGTTCAAGTGGAGAAAGAAAAAGGCCATGGGTAGAATGAAATATGAAATGCTCCCGATCCTTCATAATTACAGCTTAAAATGCTTAAAGTATTTTTTATATGCTGATAAGAAAAATTTGGGAGCAAAAATATATGCAAAGTGGGTTGCGCAAGACTGTGTGAACTAACGTGAAATATAGCATGTTTAACTAACGTGAAATATAGCATGTTTAACTAACGTGAACTATAGCAAGTTTAAAGTGATGGAAAGAATCTTGGATGACAAAATAAGGTCAATTGTTGAGACAGATGACCAGAAACAGGCTTTACCAAAGGTAAAAGTACAATATATTTATTGTGAGATAATTGCAAGAGAAGACGTGAAGCGAATTGGAAAAAGGTACCTCACTTCCACAGATATGGAGAAAGCTTATGACAGGGTCCCAACAGAAGTGGCGCACTAATGTCCAAGGAAGAGGTAAGTCCTTGAAAGATTGGAGAAACTGGTAGAAACAATATATGGAAAAAGCACAAACAATGGTGGGTAAAGCATATGATGCTAAAGTGAGCTTCAGGGTCCCGAGATCACTTTTTTTTCTGTTCGTACTGATAAATGACACTCTCGGTACGATCATTGAACAAAATGATCTAAGGGCGCTGCATTAAGCTAATGATCTTATAGCCATGGTAGAACTAAAAATGGAATGTAAAGCAGGGTAATGAGTTGTGATTGCCTCTGGAAATGAGAGGATTAAAGATAGGAAAACGAGGGGTTATGTGACCAAAAGGGAGTGAGGTACAGAGATTGCCATACAGGACAAAGGTGGGAGAGGGGGTTAAACCTTAAGCATGTGGAGAGATTAAATATTTTGGATAAAAAATGGTATAGCAGGGAGAATGTGAAGTAAGAAGTGCTGATCGGAATAAAGGTGGTATAGAAAACATGGATATGTGTCATTTACCTATTGGACAATAATTTTTTTTGCAAGACTTTAATCAATATCTTAAATTAGGATAAAATTGTGATTTTTTTTTCGCTATGGATGATCTATATTTTCTTTACAATCATTAATTCCTAAATTCTCTGCTATAAACCTTACAACTTAGAGTCAGAGCATCTCTCATTACCTTGATCGATCCAGCAGCGGCCACTCTGTCAAATCTTCCAGTAACTTTAGCGCTCTCCACATCTATGGGGACCTTACTTCCACAGCATCGTTCGGGCATGTTGAGTAGAGTGCCTGATATAGGGAAAAAGTTAACAGTATTTTATATGTATACAAAAATAAGTACGTAACTCCCAAATTCATACACATACATATATATGTACATATATACACAAACACATACCGTATTTCCCGTGTCATAAGACGCTACAAGTGGTAAGACGCACCTTTAAATTAGCAAGGCAATTTTAGAAAAAAAAAAATAATTTGAGGATTTTAAAAACTTAGCAGAAATCCCTGGTTAGCGACTCTAGAGTGATTATTGTCTGGTACAGTAATTTTTATTATTTTGGGTGTATTATGAAATGTTCAAGTTAAAATTATTTAGCTTTATGTCGATTATCCCAATTTTAATACATATTCATATAAGAAAACCACTAAACCTGTCGTAGTTTCCACCACAACTACACGTTTAGTCATAGTGTTTGGTGTTTCAAGTAGCAGTGTCGCCAAAGGTTCTTCATAACATCTTAGTAAAGAGGTAAAATTTAGTAATATTTCCAAAATTCCTAATATAGGCTAAATATTTTCACATAAAATGTAATTATTGATCAAATAAATCTAGAAATTCTTTAAGGTGGAATACTTTTGCTACTGTTTATCGCGATTCTAAGTCTAATTACATTTCTGCTAACTTGGTAATACTGCACTCAGCTAACAGAAGTTTTTTCCAAGGTGTATTCAGGAACTGTCTGTTTGTATTATTTCGGAACTCATGCAATAAAGTCATCTTCAATAAATTTCTTTAATACAAAATACCAACAAAATATATATGAGAAAAAAGATATATACTGCATAAACAACTATGACATAGTGTCGTCTGCTACAAGACCACTAGTTGGCATGTCTGCTTATGGAAGGGGATTGGCGACTCATCAGCTGATTACCAAAACAAACAAATAATTTGCTACTGTACTTCATTAAATGAAGTGCAATATGAAAATGAATTTATTAAATATGCATGATAATAGTAGGTTTATATTCTATCTCGTAAATTTGGGTGCTTGTATGTCAATAATTTGGTGTTTGAGGGATGCCAAACTCCCCTATATAACTTTTTCTTGAGTGTTAAGACGCAGGGTGATTTTCAGGGCATTTTTCGTGAAAAAAGGTGCGTCTTATGACACGGGAAATACGGTATATGTTCTAAAGCCTTAGACCATAAGCTAATTACAACTCAAAGAGCTATGGAAAGAATAATGATGGGAATAACAATAAGAGACAGAAAAAGGGTAACATGGATAATATGTAAGAAAAAGAAATAGACATGAGCAGGATATATAAGGAGAATAACAGACACTAGATGAATATTAAGAATAACAGACAATGTAAAATAAGCAGCGGAAGGAAGCGAAGACGATGGATTGACGAACAAGGAAAGTTTTGCGGGTGTGGAATGGCACAGAAATATCATAAACAGATGCAAGTGAAGGACATGTCTGAGGCTTTTGCTCTGCAGTGGACTAATAACGGATGATGATGAAGATATATATATATATATATATATATACATATATATATATATATATATATACATATATATATATATATACTATATATATATATATACACATATACTGTATATATATATATATATATATACATATATATATATATATATATATAAAACCGGAAGTGTGAAAATACAAGACCGTAATGTAATGCCCGCCGATAACTTGAAAACATAAATGATATATGAAAACATGACAACTAGATATATATGTACTGGAAATGTATTTCTATAATGGTTAATAAAAAGGAAATTGTGGCTGTGCCATTGATGGTGCTCGCCACGAAAAGGTTCTTGGTTTATAGCATGGTGTAAGTGCTTTGATCTAAAATCATTAAAAATTTCCCTGACTGAGTGAAATTGAAATTTCTTAAGGATAGGGTAAACTGAAAACACCGAAATTGCAGAACTATGGTTTATCATTTCTTATGATGATAATCAGCAGGTCAAGGGAAATAATCTTGTAAAATCACCTTAAACGCTGAAAGATATTTGTCTGTCGGCGTCTTTGCTTAGTTATAGATTTGTTATTAGTTAAGATAAAGATAGATACATATACGTACATACATATACACACACACACGCGCATATATATATATATATATATATAACACACATATATACATACATATATATATATATATATATATATGTGTATATACACACATATTAATTTATTCATAATCATTCACACAACACTTATCACGCTATATCTTAACAAATTATGTCTACTTTAATAATTAAAAGATTTCTTATAAATCTATAATAATTTGCCTACTTAAAA
>NC_090768.1:45298581-45306081 GCF_036898095.1 Palaemon carinicauda
CTTCGGGAGCAATTTACGCCAGAAGGATAAATCACTATTACCTATGGGCAAGTCCAAAGAGGAGTAGATTCCAATCTTTGTCAGGAGAGGTGCACATATCATAAATAATCCCCTGTGTATATAAGCAATTCACCATTGTAAATTTAATTCAATATCAACTGATTATTTCTGGGTTAAAATACTTCCAGTTGCCCTTACGCACATTCTCTAGTCCTTCTGAGCCTTTTCTCTACCCCTTTCTCCTTACAATTCTAAATTAAATACTCTTTTAAACATCTTGTATTATTCAACACTTTCTACAAGCAAGATGGGTCTGTGTCCTGATGCAAACAGCGGCCACATACGTCATTTCAAAATGCGAGTTGGGGACGGATACACAGGTGGCAGTAAGCGGTACAACCTTAAGAAGTTTTAATGGTTTGGGTATCAGTTACAATGTACATCAATGTCCAAACAGTGCCTCGTGAAGGGTTGTGGACTCGTTGGTAGGAAGAAAGAACCACTAAAGGCAAGCTAGCTTACCAAAGCCATCGTGAAAATGCCTAAATAAATAGTGCATGAACCCACGTACAATTTCAAGTGAAAATTTTATGAAAAGTAACATGACCTAAATGAATCGGCCTCGAAAAGAGATCAAAGCTTGAGGAACTTGCTGGATTAATCTTTTAATTTTATTCAAGAAAACAAGGAACACTTATGAGGTGACGCCATGATAGAAAAATGAGCCCATAATTTAATGAAATTAACGTATGAAAAGACGTAAATATGAATGTTTCTAAGCCATAGTATCGGATAAATAACTTTCTAGATTTATCATGTTTTATGAAGCTGAATAAACCGAAATTTTGTTCGGTACACAAAAAGAGGAGGGACAGGCTTAGCGCCGAGACAGTTGAATGAGACTAGTGTAATTTGGATATAGAAAACAAAGTTTAACTAATGAAACACACCAACATGGCCAATATTGTGAAGGTCCTGAAAAGGGGGATTGAAAGATAAAATTAATTTGAATGAAAACCATGTAAAAAAACGTTCTGAGATAATTTTGTAAAGAAAAAAAGAAAAAAAAAGAAAGAAAAAAAAAACAGGTGAGAAAACGCATGGACGAGACAAATTAAGTTTAACAATGAATATCTTTTAAAAAAAATTAAAAGAAAAATTATCACAATGTAAAAAGAAGAAAAAAAAATAAAGCAAAACTAAGGTTCCTTTTATCCTTACCTTTGGATTTGCATCAAAATGAAGACGTCTTCTCTCAGCAATATGTTCCCTGTCTTTCCCTTGGGTGAATACACAGCTCACGCCCACGAAGGCGGTAACGGCCCACATCAGGTCCGTTAATCTCATCGTAGCTGTGGGAAGCGTAAAAAAAGATCTAAATATTAACTCACATCCGTGAAGGGAGCATCTTCGAGGTTCATTATCATTTGCATAAGCTTATTAGGGAGACGATACGCTAAAAGCCTCTGGGCGTTCGTGCTTCTTTGAGCAACAATAAAACCTTAAGAATCACTATTAATGACTCAATTAAGATTCTTTATATTATTTTTATGATAACATACAACAGCCAATAATAAAAACCTGGAAGTGTACCGTGATTTATTCCCCACACATATGCTGAACCCTTCATTTTTCAAAACATGTAAAATGAAAACCGCTATAAGAACTAAAACATTAGATTGAACTAAAATTTAAGTATAACAAGCTTAAACCCTATAACAAACAATAACCTTAACAATTTTATAGAAGTCTGGATGTTCTCTTTTATCCAGAATATCGTAGATACACTTTTTCAAGGGTTTGGGTCGAACATTAATATTGGTTCACTTTAAAGCATAAATTGTCACTTTTACATTATAGATATTTCTCCCCAAGATATAAAGGCAAAAAACAGTAATTCATATTAATAATTGGACCTTTTGGAATCTAAAGAGGTCTACATTTGCAATAGTTAGGCGTTACTCACAATTGGATCAATAAATATGACCAGTCAAGTAAAATATAAAGAATCTAAGACAAAAGTGTGAGGTAATCTAAATTTCGTAAAACAAAAATCTTTAACCAATTTAAATGGCAACGGCCTGTATAAAATAGGTACCTTGGTTGAAAATCCAGGCACTGAATTTTAATGTATTCAAGAATGTGTTTGTGTGTATGAGTGTGTGCGTAAGCACGTATGCATGCTATTTACAAATCTAGTTTTGAGAGAGTATTAATTTATCATCAATTAATTAATTTCTTCAAGTTTAAATTCAAAGGCTTTGAGAAATAATTCTTCCTTTTTTGTAAACTTTTAGCATTGCTTACGACTTCCTGGGCTGTTGTTAATAAATCGTCAATATATAAATATCTCTCCTACTCTTCCAGACTCGGAACACTCACAGGTCTCGGTTTTCCATATTTGCTCTGAAGAGATAAGCTCAGGAATTTAGTCCTCAATATATTTTTTTGTTTTTCAACTTTCTTTTAGAAGCGATCTGTAGATACTGTCAGGGTGGAACAAAAAATTCCTCTTCCTTGTTCGCTTTTAAATAGCATATGAATTAGAAAAGGTATAACGATGTTCGTTCCATATGCGATCTTCCACATCACAAATACTGTTCCAATATAAAATGGTGACCTTCATTAATAATGTTAGTTAGTTAGTTCTATGAACTTAGAAAGTTAACTAAATGAGCCCTTAGTAATTCAGTCGAAAGTAATTAAGAAGATTATATGGTCTCGTAAGACCAGGATCCACATAAAGTTTATGTGGGTCCTGCATAAGACAAACTGAAACTAAGAAATAACGTGTAATTACTTTTTGTTTCCAGATATCTATGTAATCTATAAAACGTGTGGTTATTCATAAAATATTCATTCAAGACTTCTTACAAAATAAGATAGTATTTGATCCAGCATTCCCACTTAGTTATCATTGTTATCGACATCGATTAACCGACTGTTAAAATCAGTATAACCTCATATATCATATTCTGACATATTGTCAAGCATACAACAAGTAAAAATCTATAATACCAAAGATTCTATTGGTCTAAATTCGACATCATTCTTGGGATTAGCACTCTATTTGGGATGCATCACGAAGGAGTACTGCAACCCTTTTTCTGAGCGAAAGGAAACACCCGCCATTACGTCACCACCGAAAATGATTCGTGTTATTCTGTGCACTACGTTGGATCCATTAATATAGCCAGAGTTTAGGATGGCGTTCGTTCAACTTCTCCTCTCTTCTCGAGCTTCATGGGTGATCTTGTTACCTCTAATTAAAAGTCCATATGAACTTACAAAGCCTTGTGGCGTATATGAAACAAACTTATTTTTTCAGTATATTGATTTTAGAAAAGAAACTGCACAACATAAGTACTTGAAATCCTGGTGTTTCATTTCAAAGATAATATGAAAATTCATTACGGGGTATTCTTATGATTATGGGGGTAATATCTTAAGTCTACACTCTTTTTAAACCATTCTTTACCTACAGAGTTTATCCGTAGTTGGCATAGTCATTTGGACACTACTTTCTTCAGTAATAACATTCAATGTATAATTTCATTACTTTTCTCAACTAAAACCATAACATCATTCTATAAATTCACTAGGAAAGTAAAAAAAAATCCCAAAACACATCGTTATATAGTCGAAAAAAGAGCATCATCTTATGTTTGCTTCTTTTATTATTATTTGATAACAACGTTCCACCAAGCCCTGAAAAAACTATCTCCTTATCTCCCTTTCCTTCATGTATCAGACCAGACGAGTGGGAAATAAACCGCAATAAACAGTAACATCGCAATAAAAGTAAAAGAGTATATCCTCGCAAACTAAAAACAGCCTCAAATAATCCTTGCCTAAGATCCTTCAAGTACTGTGTCCTGAATCAAAGAAAACTTAAACTAAAGTTGATGGCCTTTTCTAGAGGGATTTACAGGGTTCAATCCAAGGCAGTGGAATTTGAGAAGCGTGGCTTTGTGCACTAGAGAGTTACGTGGAAAATTTTGTTCATTTTCGAAGTAGAGAAGTCGTTTGTTTGTTGCAAGGCGATCAGAGAGGAAATTCTTTTGTATTAGTCGCAGTTCTTGCACTTATTTTTTCGACAAATACATAAGTATTTTGTTCTGTGCATGCCTTTCTATTAATTGATTTAGTCTATGTGTCATACGATTATGTTGCATAATTATGTTCACATTTCTATTTCAAAATTTTTGTCAGGAAATCGAACGATTTATATGAAATATATTCTCTCACAGCAATCTAATATATTATCTACGCAAATAAATATTATCTAAATATGCAGAGTAAAACGCTTAAAAGATTGTTAAAACAATCAAATCGGCTTTCATCTCTCTCCTTGACTTTCAGCATTTCCGGCATTGGAGACAAAGGGTGCGAATTCAAGGCCGTGCTCTGGTAGAAAGGAACCCTTCTCAAGGAGGATACAAAGGAGAGGAGGAAGGCGCATATCCCAATGTAATCCTTATGCTATGAGGTCACTGCCTCGCTATCCTGTTTGCTGTCTCACTTTTGCAGGAACGAATGTCTGGGCCATGAAAGAACTATAGGATTTGGAATATCTAAAGAACGGACCTTGAGGAAATTCAACATAGAAACTAACACAAGAAAAACATTCAGCTTCTCCACAGAATTATGGATTTTCTAGTTATAATAAAAACAATACAATATCTTGGTTCGAAAATGAAGAATATGAATCCTCAGTCCTGCTAATATCATTGTATATACTTTAAAGCCCATAGTGAGGTGATGCGAGGTGAAAAATTTCCATGTTGTTCAAAGCAAACGAAGTCAACAAAGTCATTACGGTTCATAGTGAGATTAAAGCTCGAGTTGCGTTGCTTTGTCGACTTGTGATATGGCGAGGTACATTTCGAGAGGACAATATCCGTCCCTAGTGATGTTCGTATTCATGAAACATATTCTGTCTCAGTTTATCTAAGATTTTTTTTTTTTCATGAAAAGAATAACTGAACAATAAGGAATATATTCTGTCGCATATAAGAATAAAATACAAATTAAGAAAATACATTTGAAGTTATAGGTAGCAGGTTGGCCAAGGCACCAGCCGCCCGTTGAGATATTACTGCTAGAGAGTTATGGGGGTCCTTTGACTGCCCAAACAGTACTATACTGGATCCTTCTCTCTGGTTACGGTTCACTTTCCCTTTGCCTACACATACACATCATAGTTTGGACTATTCTTTACAGATTTTCCTCTGTCCTTATACACCTGACAACACTGAGATTACCAAAAAAATTATTCTTCACCCAAGGGGTTAACTACGGCAGTGTACTTGTTCAGTGGCTATTTTCCTCTTGGTAATGGTAGAAGAGACTCTTTAGCTATGGTAAGCAGCTCTTCAAGGAGAAGGACACTCCAAAATCAAACCAATGTTCTCTACTCTTGGGTAGTGTCATAGCCTCTGTATCATGGTCTTTCACTGTCTTGGTTTAAGTTCTCTTGCTTGAGGGAACACTCGAGCACACTATTCTATCTAATTTCTCTTTCTCTAGTCAAGATTTTATAGTTTATATAGGAAATATTCATTTTAATGGTGTTATTGTTCTTAAAATATTCTATTTTTCCTTGTTTCCTATCCTCACTGGTCTATTTTCCCTGTTGGGGTCTCTGGGCCTATAGAATCCTGTTTTTCCAACTAGGATTGTAGCTTAGCATGTAATAATAATAATAATAAGAATATTAATAATAATAAGAAGAATATATGGGGGTGTGTCAGGATCAGATGGGTGGATTTGGGGAGGAAAGGATATGAGCGCGATTGAACTAGGGGAAGAGGATGCATGGAATACAAATAGAAAAAAAAAGTTAACTCGAACGGCCGACCCTGATATTCAGTGGGATTAATAAAGTCGAAAGGAGAAGAACTGAAGTTATGTACACAAACAAGAACAACAACAGACATAAACTGATGGGATCACGGTTCATGTCTATAGAAACTAATGATCAGCTGATAATATTGAAGCGAAATTTGGATGAATCCTAGTTGTATCCAAAAATGAAGAAAGCAAGACGGAGGGATATATCAGAACAAAATTTTATGGCAAAACATCACCAAAATAAAAACGTGCTGAATTCAAAACAGTCGAATAGTTAGAAAAAGAAATAGAAAAATTATCTCATCATTCCTTCACATTCCGAGTTAGAAAATATGAAAATTATCTTTGTAGAACTATGACGTCAGATTTATTTTGTAAAAAAACAGGTGTAAGAAATCTGAAAATTAAGTAAGATTCCATTGCGTTTTCTGTGGTGCACCCCTGTTGGTGGAGCTTATAGAAAACGAAATATGGACTTTTCTACTCATCTGAAATGCAGACTTTCAGTCAATTTAAGGTTAATGAACTGATGTTATTGGGCCATTGCATTTTCTTGTGGTATAGCTTAGTTTTATCAAATCCTTTCTTCCTTCCTCCCATCAACCTACATCTCTTTATCTCTGGTTGAAAAACTATCCCACGCCCATGCCTCACAGGTCAAAACGAAAACTGAAGTAATATAATTTACGACATCGTGCAAGTGTTTCTCATTTAAGCAGGATTATGTCACAATAAATTTTCTCTTACTTTGTCAAAGGTGTTTGCATTTTCTTCTAAACCCTTTTTACTATGTAGTCTTATGGCTGGGCACTTGTGTTTTATGACCAGATTAGTTTTTGTTTACTTCGTGTTATGGGATGATCAGACATGCAACACGCCAGTGTTAACCTTTAAATCTTCAAGTGATGATTTGAGGACGGTTCATGTTTCTTGATATGGTGAGAGAGAGAATTCCGAATACTGTGTGTGTTTTAGTGACGAAAAGATATCATGCTTTTTAAAAGGAAACGATTCAAATAAAGATCGGGTATTAGAAGAACTGAGTAAATTATGTATAGAAATTTCTGAAATACAGAGAAATAGCTATCGATACAAAATCAAAATAACGACCCTATGAAAATACTTTCTGTAATAATAAAAACACTAAAAAGGAAGATTATTTTAAATACATTTCATATTTTCCATAATCATGAGTAATTTCAACATAAACTAAATTTACGAGACTGGAATATTTTAAAAACATGAACACAACAATAAAATATATTCTTAAAGCACCATGGTCACGAATAAATTAGACACAAAGTAATTGGAAAAAGCATTGCAAAGAATATTTATGCAATCATTAATCAAATACAATTAAAAGCTAAATGCCCCCTATAATCAAATCATACATGACCTTAATTTTGCGATACAGACAGACAATTACATAAACACAGGTGTATGCATGATAGACACACACACACACACACAATATATATATATATATATATATATATATATATATATATACATATATACATATATATATATATATATATATATATATATATATATATATATATATATATATATACATATATGTACACGCACAACACACACACACACATATATATATATATATATATATATATATATATATATATATAT